>NC_135554.1:24503091-24540591 GCF_964340395.1 Glandiceps talaboti | reverse complement strand
CGATGAGACCTACTTCTGTTCAGTCTGATCCGAATGCGAGTTTCTGAGGTTTTACATGGGTCTCAGACTCGGACTAGAGTATTGCGCCCTAGACAGCCCTGACCGAAAATAATAGATGTAAACTTGTGTTCACAAGGCAAACATGTGACAACAAAAGACCACAACGAAAACTGTGAAACATTTACAGGTCACTCTCATTTTATATATGGACAACAAAATTAGGTCGGTCACAGTTCCATTTACATGATGCAATGAGTCGGAGCGTTGCTTCCATATGCTCAGAGCAAATCGAATCAATTAGTGTATTATGGGACCAACAATTACAAATATATTGTGGCACATGTCCCGATACGCCTTCTTGAAGTTTCCCTTACATTGTTGTTAAATGCACTGTTCAAAAGGCGACGCGAATACGATTGGGCTAACATATGCCGTCCTCGGCCCTGGGTGCCGTCAACGCATCACGATGGTATCGTAGTGCTGCTTGTCGGCAAATAATAAAAAAATCAGATAAATAAAAGTCAATAAATGTGAAACACGCGACATTACAATTACATAACATAAAATTAGAGTAAAATATTTCAAGTCCTCCTTTTAGACTATCCGAATGTTTATGTCCCAGTGACTTCTCAGTCCCCTTCCCATGTTGTCCTAAATTTTGCTCATTCCTTTAGTGCACGTTGGATATGCAACAGCTTAGTTTGATCAATTCACTCTTGCAGGCATCATCACAGCCAAGTAAACCACTGTATACGATAATTTGGAATTGTACATGGTAGCATGTATTATTCAGAAAATGTAAAGAAATCCCCTTGAATAATTTTGAAACAAAGTGTGCATAGTAGTCCAGCAGTCATTTTACTGACATGGGAAGCCCGCATGAGGATTGTATTAGCCATCACCAAATAAAAAAATGAAATGCCAAAAATATGGGTAGGTTGAACAGCTTTTTTATTTTTTCTGGCCTAATACAATTTTGTGAGAAGAAAAAATGATACAAATTGAGGTGTCAAATTTATTTCGTGCTTATACATCAGTGAACATCACGGCGGCGTCAGGGTGCGACGATACTTTTTGTATGTATGTGTATGTATGTATGTATGTATGTATGTATGTATGTATGTATGTATGTATGTATGTATGTATGTATGTATGTATGTATGTATGTATGTATGTATGTATGTATGTATGTATGTATGTGTGTATGTGTGTGTGTGTGGGGGGGTGTGTGGATGGATGGCTGGATTACTGGCTGGATGGATGGATGTATGTATGGATGGATGGCTGGATGGATGGATGTACGTGTGTGTGTGTGTGTGTATGTATGTATGTATGTATGTATGTATGTATGTGTGTGTATGTATGTATGTGTGTATGTGTGTGTGTGGGGGGGTGTGGATGGATGGCTGGATTACTGGCTGGATGGATGGATGTATGTATGGATGGATGGCTGGATGGATGGATGTACGTGTGTGTGTGTGTGTATGTATGTATGTATGTATGTATGTATGTATGTATGTATGTATGGATGGATGGATGGATGTATGGATGGATGGATGGATTGCTGGCTGGCTGGATGTATGTATGTATGTATGTATGTATGTATGTATGTATGTATGTATGTATGTATGTATGTATGTATGTATGTATGTGTACAGGGCCGTAGCCTGACCAAATTGCCAAGGAGGGCAGAACTTTGTCTTGGTGCAATCATTCATTTAAAATTTAGAAAGGTGCTAATTTACATAAATTTGCATGTGATTTACATAATACATATTTTAGCATACGCGATTATATATCATATGCAAGGCCAGAAAAAAATATAAAAATGCTGGTCAACGGGTAACCGAATCCATTACATTGGGTAGGTAGGTCGATTTCATTTTTTCACAATGCTTGACAAGGATAATACAAGCCATATATAATGATAGCAAAATATTTCAGGTCGAGTTTAGATAGAACTTATTCAGTCATCTTGATACTATCGCAATCTGTCTCCATAGCTACAGTTAGGAAATGTACACAATTTACGGTTAAACAAATGGTGTAGTTCCTCATAGATACTCATAAACTCCTTGCTTGGCGTCCCAGAAATGCCGGATCTAAAGACGCCATCACAAATTTACATAATGTGCAATGGTTACCACGCCAACCAAAATGAATGAAATTTGGTAAATTTAGACTTTTTGCCAAGTTGTATCAAAATAGCATATGGAGTACAATATCCCAGTGTCCTCTACACTATGAATACAATGACATCACCAGAAATGCTTTGTATGGTTACCATGGTAATGAAATAAATCAATAATTTACTGGGTTTGTAAAACACGTCGATTGAAAGGCACATATCAATACTTATAAATATGGCTACCATGGTAACAAAGCACGCAATCTGGAACGGATTTTTATTGTTGCATATTAACAAAACTGATCTATTTGAATGATTTGCTATTATTAAATGATTTGATTTGATATCATTAAATGAATTAACGATATCTTCAAACGCTTTACTTATATGATATCAAATATTTTATGACATTATCAAATAATTAATGATATCTTCAAAGGATTTGCTGATATCATCTCATGATTTTTTATATCACTAAATCAGTTTTCACGATATCATCAAATCATTCAATGATTATATGATATCACCACCTAAGAATGTACGCCCGCCATACGACAACTTGGGTTCGTCAATAAACAATTTGGCAGTTGATCGGAGTGACCTGGGAGATGGCTTCAAGTGAGTAGGTGATCAGTAACAGTTTATATTTGATTCTATCCTATCCTATCTATGATATCTATGCTCTGACACTCGCAACTGACTGAAGTCAAACCTGGTTTTAGGATTATAACTTCTACATAAGCTGATGACCCTACTATGCAATTACCTGTTCTAATAATGCTTAGAAGACAATTGTAATATCCATATAGAAGCCATACATCAACATTAAAATATTATAGTAATACCAGTAGAGCTTAATTGAGACCCTGAGTGAATATTTTAATCTGAGAGAGAAAAAAAATGGACTTGATGAACCAAGAAAATTTCACTTACTGTACGATCAATGTCGTCCTTGATGTGTTTGTGTCGATCTAGTGCAAGGTCGCCGTATCAACGGTGCAGGGTAATGCGACGAAAGTGGTCACACGCATACATTATGAACACCTTTACTTGTTTTCATTGAAGGGGTGTGTAGGTATACGACACGGAGCGTCCTTTTGTACGCAGATTTTCATTGTATGATACCATGGGAGGACAGATTTGATACATATTTGGCGTTCTTTTCCAACTACCGTTTTTCTATATTTTGAATATATGAAATATTTATTTTAAAAGGGCCAAACCTTACGGTAATATTAGAATTTACAATTCTTTTTTGTAACTATCGTAGACCAAATAGTGGATTAATCCAACATGCAACCGTTGATGGCGCTATTTAACACTTTTTTTTCTTACTGCTAGCATGCTAAGTATCAATTCACTTTCCCTGTTTCCCTGGCCCTCCTTCCTTTCGCCTATTGTAATTCATGGAGAATGTCGAGTTGTGGGTATTCGTATCAAGACGGCGGGCAACCCTGATTTAGTAATTTTAAATGTATATTTCCCAACTGCGAACTCTGATCCGGATGAGTACCAGCGTATTTTAGGCCTATTACAGGACACTATAACTAATCTAAACACCTGTTGCTGTCTTATCGCCGGGACTTCAATGCTGATCCAGGGAGAAATCAACATGAATATGATTTGTTGGAAAACTTTTCTAAGGACAATAACTTTGTTATTGCGGACATTGATCGTCTTTCACCAAACACTTATACATATTTAAGCGACTCTTGTCTGGCTCAAAGCTGGCTTGATCATTTTGTCTGTACACAAGCTGTAAACAGGATCATCGAAAGTATTCATGTAAATTATGACACTTTATCCTCAGATCATTTTCCAGTATTTTGTTCACTTCAGATCAATTTACTTCCAATGTTGAGTTCGACACCTAAACACACATCTTTTAAACCTAAATGGGATAAGGCTAAGGAGACTCATTTAAATAACTATTCTGTGTTATGTAACAAGCTTCTTTCGAGAGTGATAATTCCTAACGAGGCACTTGCCTGTACTGATACAGAATGTACCATTCATCATGAACAGATCGATAACTTTTATAATGATACAATCTTAGCTTTAAAGTTTGCAGCAGAAAAAACTATTCCAAATGCTCCTGATTGTAACATGCGCGCAATTCCGGGGTGGAATGATCTAGTTAAAGATCACATCATAAAGCTCGAACAGATTTTTTGATTTGGAGGGATAATGGTTCTCCTAAATCTGGGCCCTTCTTTGAATTAATGCGAAAATCTCGAGCACAATTAAAAGGCAATTGGCAAACTGTAGGAGAATTGAAAATGAATTGCGAGCTACTGCTCTTGCAGATAGCTTGAAAAATGATCCGAAGTCAGTTAGAAATCACTATACGCAAAGTCACATTTGACCATGTCTTTCCACCGGGGTAAATCTTAGGCAGAGGGTGTGTACATGTGGTGAGTATGAAATGATGAAAAGACATGTTGACCTCTTTGATTATGAGTGGTTTTATATAACAAAGACTGAACGCCATCAATGAGAGCCGGGAGGGATTTTACGGGTGAACCCAGGGTACAGTCAGGTGACAACCACCCCCTGAGTAGCGCGTGCAAACCCCTGAGCGTGTACACAATACATGGCATTGTATGGAGAGACGCGCAATGCATCTTGGAACCGGCAATAGGTCTATTGGAGGGGGTTTTGAATTTGAAGGACTAAAAGAATGCTTTCAGGTGCTATTTTAACATGTAAAATTTTGAGTAGCCCCCCCCCCCCCCCCCAATTTTTGTACTAGGTACATTTGTATACATTTTTTGAATGTTTATTCTTCAATTCCTGTTATCTTTGCAATATATGTGATTATTTGGCTGTTGCTATGGGCGTGGTCTTGTTGCTAGGCAAATTTACATACATTTTTGAATGTTTATTCGATTGTCTATTAAACCCTGTTGTTATTTTTGTGAAATACACCACCGTTTGGCTGTTGCTATGGGCGTGGTCATGGTTGCTAGCGTATTTGCAAACATTTTTTGAATGTTTACTCACTTGCCTACCAGATGATGTTATACTGCCATTTGGTTGTTGCTAAGGGCGTGGTCATGGTTGCTAGGGCCAATTTTGTCAAAATGTTTTGAAGAAAATCTGCAGAATAACACTCAGAAACATCTCACCAAGTTTAAGACTCATTGACCAAGTACTTTTTGAGACATCCCTAGATGCACTCCCAGCTCAATCTGCTCCGTAGTTTTGGAATTACAGATTTTTAACCTAATTTGCATATTACTGAAGGAATCATCATGTCATGAACAAATCTTACTTTGCATCCCCTTAAGAATGTTCCCACCAAATTTTGCACCAATCTGCCCAGTAGTTTCTGAGTTAAGTCTTTTGACCAAATTTCACATTTTTTGACCCAAAACGTGCACCTGTGATGCGATCATTTCCATTTGAACAATTTTTCATTAGAACACCATAAGTAATGTCCCCACTAAATATCAAGCCAATTGGTCTGGCGTCTTTTTACTTTCAGTCGTTTACACACACACACACACACACACACACACACACACACACACACACACACACACACACACACACACACACACACACACACACACACACACACACACACACACACACAGACGCCTGGCGATGCCTATAGCACTACTGAACCTCAGTTCAGTTGTGCTAAAAAATTCATAAAAAAAATTAAAATGGTACAAATCAACTTACTTGGCATGAACAAATCTGAATAGCCCCCCCCCCCCCCCCCCCCCCCCCCCATTTGCTTGAACAAACCTAACTAGCCTTCCCTCAAGGGACAAGCATATCAAATATAAAAGCAATCCGACCATCAGTTTCAGGGGAAAAAATATCATTTTTAACCAAAAAATACCCCAAAAATTCACAACAAACCCGAATGTTGCTGATATCAAAGCTGAAAAGTGAAAAGAGCATCAACAATATTGCTTGGGTATAATTCTTCATCATCAACTAAATACTATAAAATCTCTGTGATATGCAAGAAATAAGTAACCCTGAAGGTCAAGGTTAAAAGGTCAAGATTGTAAAAGAAAACTTGCTCTGATGGGGGGCATCTACACAATGTTTTATGTCATCTTTATCATATTTGCTTCCCAATGTTACATTATTTACACAGATTCCATTATGAGCAACTACACATCATATACATTGTAGAGATGTTGTACACTTGAAATAAATGCAACATATTATTGCGGAACATGGTAAAGTTACTTTACTGGAGTGGTAAACATTTGACACATGCACACAAACATTACACTCAAATAGCGTCCATTGTTACATATGTAATTGGCACTGATAAAGTAAGATTTTATTATCTACATAAAGTCTTCCACACTGCTCTGTCAAAATTGCAGCCAAAACTTGCACCATAACAGAGGGCCATTAATAATTATTTATGTATATAAGATTAATACAAGAAGCACTCCAGATGATACGAGTTCATATCCATTATTCACTTACTGTTAAGAAGTTTTTAGGTATTTTCAACTGACACATTTTAGTAGCTCTAACAAAATGTCTGTGCTATGGCTCTATGTGACAAATGTTGTATCAGTCAGGTAACATACAGTGTGTTGCAGGTTAGTGTTCACTGACTAGAACACTAACTGTAGAAATCATGCAGAAATGAAAAGGAAACTACACATTCCATGTTTTAAGATAGAAAGATCACAATTTCTTGCTACATTTTGTTTATTATGAAGTAAATCAATTAAACATACTACAGCTAGACGCAGACACATACGTGGGCACCAAGGTTTTGATGTCTGCATAATGGCACTTTTATAGTTCATATCATTTAGACAGAATATAACAAGAAACTCTACTCAATCAATCCTTTTATCTTCGTAGAATGTGCTGCATGGTTGTATCAAAGAGTGAACAGTAACGTGCAATGTGCTGTAACTTTCAACATCTTACACTTGAGACCATAGTTTGAAAGGTACGCCGTGACGGGGCACCCCCACACATCTGTCAACAACGGTGAGGGCAGAACGACACAATGTATCTTACAGTCTACCAAGATCACTACTGTCTATAAAAGTAAAGTCTGCTAAATATCATAATTGAATCAATTGCTGTGTTTTTCCCTTTGAAAATACCACTGAGAGATTAATCTGTAGCAACTGTACGAGTGTATTACTGCAACATTATGTTACTAAAGTGATAATCAAGTTTGATATTTCCAAGAACAGAAACTTTTGTACGTTATTCAAAACATTGTCTTCACTGAAAAAAAACACATTTAAGTGTATGACACTAGCTTTCTTCCTATATCAAAGGCATTTATCATTGATACATGTTACAAATATTTATTATGACACTTCAACTAAGAAGTAGGATCTAAGGAGAGAAATTGACTGGTATGTACGATTAGAGAGATGTTGCATATACTGAACTGAAGACACAACAGTGATCTTGGCTGTACTGACCTGTCTCTATCAAGGTGTGCTGGTAAATTAAATTTATTTAATGGCTTTCTCATTTATTTAGAAAAATTCACAAATCCTGTGCATGGCCAGGGCAAGGGTACGAACACCCCGGATAAAGTCATCATCATAGATTTTTAAAAAATTCTTCAAAATATTAACAGAGGCAATGAGTACCTTAGCCTGTTATTATGGTAGGAGTACATCTCAGCGACCAATATCCCTGAATATGAATCCAAACTTCACATGAAAACTTGTGTTCCTGGTACTGTTTAAATAATAGATGAATTTTGGGTCCACCACCTTGTTTTCAAGGAAATTTGCAATCTTTTATTCTCCCATAGTGTTAACATTGTAGTTGGCGGCCATATTGGATGGTGGCCATATTGGATTCCAAAAATGGCTTAATTTTGATAACATTCTGACCTCTATATAAAATGGTCGGATTGCGTATTTATTTTTGATTTTTAATTTATAAAACAATTTTATCATGGCTTCGTACTTGAAAAATCAATGTTAAACATTAATTAAGTTTGTGTTTGTAACTCAATACACTGTAAAAAAGCTAAAAAATGTGTAAAATGTTTGTTATTGTACGTACAATAACAAACATTTTACACATCTATCATGCTTTTGCAGTTACAAACAAGGACTTGGTCTATGTTGTTTCATATTGATTTTCAAGTAGGAGGTCAAATAACCAATCCTCATCCATATGGCCACTTTAAAACACTTCTGACCCATCAGTTTGTTTCCTTAATTATAACTTAGAATGGGTTGGAGTATTCTTTCACAAAGTAACAGAATAAGTTTCACAATTATATCCAAGCTGCATTCTACATTAACATCGACTATTCGGATTGTTTTAATGAATGACCACATTCATTTCATGGAATACAGAAATGACCATTAGCATAGATAAAGCATAGCAATGGTTAACTATCTACTTGTCAATATAATATGTGTATAAGAACCCGATTTGCTATGAACAGGTCCATACATGAGCAAACTGATTATTAATGGTTAATCTCTGGTATTCAAAACCTTTTACATCCCATGTGATAAAATGAATTGCATGCAGTCTTGTAGTAATCACTGTATAACTATTTCACACAATTACTGCAAGTCTGAAATAATGTTTTCATTATTTTGATGTCAAAGTCAAAATTTATTTTGGTCTGACCATTAGAACCCTCCACCATTAATGGTCTGATGGAGGGAACACCCCAATCTGATTAAAATCTGATGTGGTGAAAGCAGCTAGAGATATCTTTATTTACCTCTATTTCCATCATTTTGTGTTGTTCTGCGTGACCCTCTGTAATAGAAAATCTTGTCTAAAACTCGCGCTTTTGAGTAACCAATCAGGATGAGTGTTACATTGGCAGCTACGCAAACTGGAAAATTGTAAAAACAATCAAACATACACACAGAGGATTACATTGATGAAGCAACCCATCGTTGGCAGCACTGCCACTCTGTACAATTTTAAAAGAAGCATGCTGATTGGTTGAAGAAATCTTTTAAGATCCTGGAGATTCAAACAAGATTTGCTAGAACACAGGGTCAGATGTGGGAAGGCAGCGATCCCCCATAAATAAAGACATTTAGTCAATTTCACCACGTCAGATTTTAATCAGATTGGGAACACCCCTTCTCCCTCAACACCACATCAAACCCCCTTCCATTAATGGTCAGAGCAAGAGAAGTTACAGAAGCCCATCCCATTATTGGTCAATACCCCCCCCCCCCCACTTAATGGTCAGTCTCAGACCCCCCCATTAATGGGACACACTTTACCCAATTTTTTTTTTTAAATCCTTGACGATCATCGGAGGGATGAAAATAACAAAGTAAAAGGTGGGTGAGATCTGTTCAGAAGATAAAAAGACTTGTTTGGAATTTGAAAAATAACTGGATAAATAAAACCATGGGCACGCAACTCTAAATACGCAAACATCTGGTATCTAGGCTTAGCAACAGAACAGAATGATTTGTACATGTTGATGATTTCAATGTGTTGATGGCTTAAGCAAGCAGAAAAGAAAAAAAATATTAATCAAGACAACATTGACATGGGTTACAAGAAAAATTAAGAAGCAAGTTCACTATTAATTTTATGCAATTTTTATTACTTTGTATTCTTAAAGCACTAACGATTGTATGGAATTTAAAAAGTAAAGTTTACATTTGAGTGTCTTTATTCTTGTCAAATTTCCATGCAAGTCTGTTGAACATGGCTCACTATCTGCTTGATTCAGACCTCACCTACCTAATAATTTGGTTAGTAATATTGTTCTGCTTGGAAAAAAATTCTACCATTCATTTTTGAAAATTGAAAGAACTGTAATGTCATCAGTGTAGTATAATTACACCGATGTATGTACAATTTCAACAGACAGCTGTCACTGCAACACAGGCAGAAGCGTTTTTTTTTTTCATAGAACTTTGATCATGTCCTTTGCGGATCCTAAAAGAACATCTTCATATATGCCATCTAACGATATGCTATGTAAGATTTACATATTGGGGGGATTTTGAACTGATGGCATGGTTTCAGGCAATATTCACAAGTGCAGGTAAGAACAATTTGTAAAGTTTTGAAAACTAACAGCTAGGTCTAAACTAATCATCATCAAAGCTATTCTGTAATAAGAAATTTGCTGCTAAATTCTCATTCTTTTCACATGCAAAATAGGCTTGAATGACGAGTCCCTCTGGAAATCCCAATGCTTTCAACTGAAAAAAAAAAAGGAAAAAGAAAATCAATGTGAAAAACATACAAAATACTCCTCATATAACCAACCTATGGAAGTTACTTGGTCGTTTAGGACGAAATGCTGGCTTTAACAGGCACAAGCTGACTTCATTCTTGTTGGGGCCTGATTTTTACTGCATATTTATAAGATATATGCAGTACTATTCTACTACTTACAGAAGCATAAATAACCATCACTTACAATTGACTAAACTTAACATTCACTTGCAAATAACTTAACGCAAGCCTAGTATTAAGATATCACTTGTAACGATAATGTTATTTATCTATATTTAAATTATTTCTTTAACTCATGACATTATTTATTTTACTTATTTCCTCAGCATAAAACATATTGAGGCCAGCCCTACCATGAAATCAACTGTTCTAACAATGTCAAAAGACATGTTATGACAATTGGTGCTATGCAAAGGTGCTAACATGAGTTGTAAACAGCTGGATAACTTTTTTTTTTTTTAAATGTGGTGTCAAGTAAACGCAATCAAGTAAATGCAGTCCGATTGTCAGTAAACAGAGAGAGAACAACAGACTTCATGCTGTCGTTAGCAGACGAACGGTCAGTCGGTCGGTCGATTTATTCAGTGTGAATATTAGTGGTCGGACCAATTAGCGCGGTTGGTATTCAGAGTAGACAGTTGGTTTTTCAAGGGTTTCTTACCATTAGTTTCTATGGGCGATTTTCAGGGATAATTAATCGGTCGGTATTCAAAGAAAGTCAGTTTCTAAAGGGGTCGATTTTCACAGGTTTTCCCGTACATGGGATTCAAGCCCTGGCCTTAAAGGTTTAGTTCTGATCACGATTTAAATTTGTGTGAGGAAACACTGTAGAAATAGATCCCGAATAAATAGATACCATCTCATCTTTTTTTGGCTCCACAACATGGTATTCAAACATTGTGGCTTATACTTACTCTTTCAATTGCTTCTTTTTCTTGTGGAGTAACCTGTATATAATTTGCTCCACCACCTTGACCGACACCTGCTGGTCCTCCACCTCCTCCACCACCACCACCACCACCACCTTGGCTCTCACCACCCTGGTCACCGACTGCTGGGGTAGGATCATTCATCATACCAATAAACTCTTCTCGGTGTTGATTTATAAGCTATACACAGAGAAAGACAAAATTCCCTCATTAGGTTTACTTGAAATGTTTCGACGTGACTGAGTCACAGTAACATTGTGTGGAAATGTCTGAGTGCTGCTGAATTGACAGAGTTTTGGCAATGTCAGTGTACCCTCTAAGCCAATTTGACGAGCCACTGACGCACACAATTTCTAGTGGCGCACTAAAATTTGGTGTTTCCCTATCTCTTACTATGGGTGACTCACAAGAAATGCCAGTTTTTCTCATTTTGACTTATAACAACAAAATTTGGCTACCATTAGAGGGCATACTGATGGGCATTATCATATCTGAAGCTAGTAAATAAAATTGGAAATTGAGTCATCAATGGCTGTCAATCAGGTTAACCAATGAAAAGTATGATAACATTACAACCATCAAAGAAAGCAGTTCATGGGGTGATGACATAATGACGATAATCGGATATTATTACATGTATAGTCAGAATCTATGACTGTTGTGCACACTAGTTGGGTTCTTTCATCACAAACAACATTCCAAAGTCTCTCAACTGTAATTATTTCATGCTTTCAATACACTTGAAGTGTTGTTACCAAAACTACGAAGATCACAATTTCTTTACATGTAAATTGTAATTCATTGTGAAGTTTGACCGTTGTATACCCATTCAAACTGTGTGATGTTACACTCTTTGCATTATTGATTTGTAATGACATGTATTACATGCATATAATATAATCAATTTGGATCACCGACTTTCAATGTCCACCAAATTACACGTCTTGATATATGTATAACTTTAATAATCAAGGTATTTGGGTTACAATATCAAGCAGCCAATCGGTTTATCTGTTTAGAGGGCATGTTGACATATACAACCATCAAAAATACAGTACAAGGGGTGGTGACAAAATTTGCTGTAGTTAGCATCCTTTGATTAGTCAAAAATGTTATATTTGACTGACTTACCTGTAGGAGTTGTGGGTTAGATTGGCCTAACTGTTGTAATAAAGCTTGTAATAATTCTGGATTTTGCTGAATAAGCATCCTCATTTGTTGGAACTGGGGTTGCTGACGGAGGAAGGCTAGTGGGTCTTCACCTAGTAACAAAATCAACCCATACAAGAAATGTACAATTATCATGAATATCAGAAAGCAACTGATCAAGGGCAAGTGTTGGTTACCCAGACTCTTCGCCCTTGGCAGAGAGTCTTGGGCATTACGATGCCTCAGTGATTGTTACAAGCTGACTGTGCAGAGAAGATGACCCACAACATGACGTCTGTAGTAAAATCACACAACAGCACCTAACAAGTGCATACCATGATTTCAGTTAAACAGATACAGAGTTGATGAAAATGAAAATTTGTAATCATTTTCATCCAATCAGTAACTCACAGATCTCGACAGAGGCCATGTGGTTCTTTACAATAGGTGGCAACATAAAGTCTCCTGCTAGGCTGGTGTAGCCTCAACTACAAAAGTCTGGGTAACTGAGACTAACCAAGAGCATGTGCTCACACAAGTTAAGTTTCAGCCCTCTTATAATAAAAGAACACCATGAGGTGTGCGAGTGCCACTGTGAGTATTCAGGGGTACTTTCTCTTGTGCTCGCAATATGTTCTAATGCACTTTCAGGCACTCTATTTATCAAAAGTATGGTTACAGAGAACATCACAAGCACTCTAGAAAATATCATGAGGATTCAACGCTTGCACTCATGCATCATGGGGTTCTACATGTATATTATCATGTCACAACCTTTCAAACAAAGACAATGCCACCAGGTAGCAATATCACAATATACCGTATTACTCCTACCTGACTGGCCACCTGTTGAAAGTGTTGACGTTGGTGAAGTTGCTGTTGTGGTTGAAGTTGATGGGGTAGTACTAGATGTTGTTGTGGCTGGCGTTACTGCTGCAGGGGGTGTTGTAGGGGTTGTCTGTTGCTGCTGTGGCTGTGGCTGAGACATCTGCTGCTGTGTAGGTGGTGCTCCAACATCACCGAGAGCACTTTCTGGCAAGTCTGGTATTCCCTGTTGATGTCAAATGGCAATGGTGAGTTCAAAAATGCATTATACATGTACAAACCCTGGAATACTTTACTTAGATGCACTTGTCACTCATTTCAGAAAGGAATGCAAGTGCATGGTCTTGATATTAAACTACTTACATTTCAGCTTTCATGAATACTGTAGTCGTATGTATTTCAGTGCTGGGTTTAGATTAGCCTAATAGGTGCAAATAAGTCCTTACCCTAATATGTACAATATGCAAATTAACTTGTCTTGTAAACAAAGGATACACTGGCAAATACTGATCTTATTTGTCAGGCCAATATTTTTTAACTTAGTCAGTCAGCCCATAATTCTCTACTGTTACAATAACAATTACTTGAGAAGTACAAGCTGGATCAAAAAAATATAATGCTGTCTTGGAATGAGCTAAAAAAGACAAACATTTCACATAAACGAGGCACTGTAACTTTTATCAGAAACGAAATATCATCATACCTTACAAAATTATGAAATTACAAAGAAGGATAAATACATTTGTATCAGTTACAGTGATTGCAACTCATAATACTTGTAGTTACAAGCTTAATCATCAAACTGAAGTATCATTTCCTACTGATAATATCATGGACGGGGATGGGGTATGTTTCAGTGGCATAATAACACAAGTCAGAGCACTTCATCTTCTGAATCATTTCAACATAAGTGTAATCTACTTTCAAGATGGTTCTCTCCATTATTACATATGTAGCTGAGATTACTTGCATTGGTGTGTGCACGCATACTAGTGGTATTTACACTGCAATGTAATACCAAAAACATTATTGCATACCTATATGCATATGCTATGCAAATGAAGACATGATTGTTCACCAAACGTGGAAATGGCGTGATCACACTGTACATGTATGACTTTTATGAATATTTGCCGTTTCAGATAAACATGTAATAATAACAGAAACGTGGAATAACAAGTGCTTGCAGTGTTTTCTCTGTACTTTCACTGACTACACTCATGAAAGTGTGGGTGCCGAGAACACTGCTAGCACTTGTCCAAATACCATGAGTACGCCACACATGCACTCACGTGTCATGGGGTTTCTTTAAAGCCAAGAATTAAATCTGCACTACAATACATTATTTTGTTATGCAAAATGTTGTAATTTTATCAATATTCCTATAGAAAATAACTGTAGTCCAAACACCAAATACTTACAGTAAGCAAATAATCAACAGCTCTGTCAGGATTGTTGAATGCAGCTCTAAGGGCTCTGACAACTTGTTCTCGTGGATAGCCCATGTTCATTAACTCTTTCACCACATTCTCATATGCAGCGCCAGTGAGTAGTGTGGACTCGGCAGCAGATAATGTAGATGCTGATTCAGTTGTTGCAGCGGTGGCTGACGGTGTGCTGGCTTGTGCACTGAAAAGTGACAAAACAGTTGCCATTACTTGTCCTTGTACAATGTGTAAGCCACATTGAATGCATTCAAAAAGACAACATGGCATTCATTTGCTGATCATTCTACATGTATGTCATGACAAGGCATGTCTACATCATTTGGTGCTCAAAATATGAGTCAAAACATTCAAAATTGGGATTATTTCCCCCCAAAAGTTTGCGCAGGTAGAAAATATATTATTCTCCAGTATTTTTCTTCATGCAGCCAGAAAATACTTGTGACACAAGGGTTACACTTCTTGTTTCACCCATAAAATACTGGAAGACTCAGATATTTGATTGTACTGTTGATTAAGTTTTGTTGTGGAAATGACTGCACTGACTTATTGCAAAGTAAAAAAAAAAATTGTTGGTAAAAAAAGAAACGAAAATAACCTGGCAGATGCAGATTCTTCTTTCATTTCTTCAGTTTTTGGTTCATCTTTCTTTTCTGCCTTCTCATCTTCTTGCTCTTTGTTGGGTTTCTCTTCTGTTGGTGCTTGGGCTGCTGGAGCTGCAGCAGGAGCTGGTGCTGGTGCAGGTGTGGTTTCTGGTTTGCTTTCTACGGTGGGTTCTGGTTTAGGTGCTGCCTTTGGCTATTATCATTAATAAAATAAGCACATACCTTTTTATCAGTATGGCCTGCACTTTAATTAACATAATTATACATGTATGAGCAAGTGTACATTTAGTTCTGATATTGGCCTACATATTTGGCTTATAAGTTGTATGCTCCCAAGAAGTATCAAGGGCCATTGTGTCGCTATAGAACTCTGTGACATAGAGTAATACTTGTAAAGCATTTTGAGCACAGTATAGGAAAGCATTCTATAAAATCTAACATTGCTATACACATTATGCATTATCATATTGGACTTACATTGTTAGAACCTATCTATAATTTCTTAACAGAAATATTACTATATACAGAAATATCACTGCAAAATAATTGGGTAACATTTGAGGTACATGTAAATTTTCCATTAGACTGTAAGATATGTTGTGCTGTTTAGCCCCATCAACCTTCTACACCACTGTAAGATTTGTCGTGTTGTTCAGTCCTATCAGGCTTCAAACTGCCCTGCATGGTAACTGATAATGTGCCATGAATGTCATATCTTACAGAATATTTGTGTGTACATTGTACATACGTATGTTAAGTGGGGACAAAGAGACGCATGCTCCAATAGACTTTAAGATATGTCATGTCATTCAGCCCTAATCAGTCTTCTCTTTGCATGCTAAAAGGAGTGGCACATGTCATATCTTACAGACTAAAGCACCAAGTACACTGTATGCACATAATTTTGTTATTTACTAGTTTACATGTATAGATGTGAATGGTAAGAATCTGAATGACTTACCTTTGTTACCATGACTACAACAAAATTTGCTCCTTTTATATTGTATTCACTGATTGGTTTATCATCTGCCAATATTTTACCTAAGAAAGGGAAATGTACAAAACTTGAATTGTGTTGACCACAATAATCACTGTGTTGGGTTTTGGTGTACACAAACTTGTCTACAGTAAAATTCTACACATTTGTAGTGGAGTTCAATCATCTCAATCACACTAACCCAACAATAAACATAATCTAACATTTGAAATACTTCTATGACTAGAAAATGTTGAAATAAATTCTTCAGAGAAATTGTCATAGTTTTTCAGAGTTTGCTCTAATTTTGATTAAAAACCTCAGTGTTATTGCCAAGTTGCATGAATTTCAAGTACAAAAAAAGACTGATTTAGACTTTATAGTTATACATTTTGTTCATAACACAACACAACATGCATCCTTTGAAGACTAATAAATGAATAACGTATTTATATCATGAAATCTTCCATGGTCAACCCAGAATATGATCACACTTGTGAATTAACAAGTCCACAGTTGTGGACAAAAGCTTCAGTTTTGCTTTCACTAATTATCAATTGTCTAGTGTTTCCAAGTTTAGTTTAAATTCCTATGGGTTGCAGTTAAATGTTTTAAGGGTTGTCGATGGCCGAGTGGTTAAACCACTTGCCTCGTACCACTGTGTTCGGGGTTCGAACCCCATTCAGGGTTCAATTAAATTCACCACGCTGTAAGTAAGAAGTGTGTTGTTCAGTTTGATTCTATCGAACAATGCAGGTTTTCCCTGGATACTTTGGTTTCCTCCTGCATTAACACTGAACCCATGAGGGATGGCCCTCACTGGACTTCTTGGGAGACAAGCAGGGGTCAACAAATCCACTGGTCCAGGGTCCGGGACTAGCAAATTTCTTGGGCTGACCACACAAATTTTACCTTGTTTGGTCCGTCAGACCATTACCTTACTGTTAATAACTATGTTAAAAAGTCGTCTGAATATACAGATTCATAAGCTAGATTTAATGTTTCACATTAGCGGGACCTGGGACCACTAATTCTTTCAACATGACCACTGGATTTTTTAAGGCACTGGTTCGGGAACCACCAGTTCACAAAATGATTTGTTTACCCCTACATAAAGATTATTATAATATGTTAATACAGTAACCTACACAGATGAATTTGCATCAATAAACCTCTCACTGACTTGCTAAACATCTCTTACACTGTAAGATATGTTGTGTCGCGCTGCCCTCAATGGGTTAGCCAATGCATGAGAGCACTTTATTGTGTCTGTCCATGGTCTGCCCAAACAAGGTTGAGGCCATTGTTTCAATAGATGTTTACCTCAATATAGGCTGGTCAATGTGTGAGGGTGCTCCAACATACAATGTAGTGTACCTTGAAGGTTGCAGACTAAATACCTCCTTAGTTATTGTTTCAAGGTGTTCACCTCCTAACTTAAAAGTTTGTTTACCAGACTGCCTCACCCCAGTGTACAGTAGGCATCTTCTTAGTAACTAAGATATACCAATATTTATAACTAGTCTATTTTAGAGAGGGTACTTATTATGTGGTTGGTCAAAATTGTATTTCCTAGTCCTAAGTGCAAAGAAAAGCAGCTATGACAAAACCAGCCTTGCCTTCATTGCCCTTTGGTATAAATATGGCATTGACAATAATGAATCATCAACAAGAATATCAAAGTATGATAGATAAAGGTTCAACTTATATCACCGAAAGGTCTATTTGTAACAGTGTCTGTAATCTGACTTTTCTCCCAAGTTTCCAATTTCACTCAGTTTTCAGGACCATTTATGATTTAGCTCCCAAGTTAATAAAATGGGGATATTTTACTCCCAAAGTGTAAACTTCAGGAGCGGCGTGGTCCCGAGAAATCTAGCCCAAAGACTTAACTTCCTAGGCTGGTTAAAATGTTTATATGTTTTACTGTAGTGCAAGACTCGTGATATCGACAGAACAAGGACAAACAATACGAGCGAGCAGACATGTACATAATAAAAACGTGTACTGCCATTATTGCAATATCGTATCCTATGCATACCTGCATAAATCAGCTTTTGTCCACTCGCCGGGAAATTATCCTGACCCTTTTCATCCTCTACTTTCTTCTTGAGATCTTTGACCTGGACAATAACAAAGATAATTTAAAAATTTGGGAACGCAAAGGCGTGATTCAGCATATCGTGAATACATTTACAACACATGTCGAGTCGTTAGACTTGGGACTCACCAACTGAGTCGGCTCAATTTCGACCTGAAAAGTCTGTTGTTGCAGGGTTTTCAATGTGATTTGCATGTTGATGGCTTTTCCTGTTTCTAAATGAGGTACAGCGTCTTCAAAATGTGTCTAATATAGATGTAAACCACCATTAAAATGTGTGCAGCACGCAGTACAGAGTTAGCGATCACCCACGAAAATACATATCCGCCATTACTGTGACGTCACTGGAGACGTTTTGAGTCGGCGCAAGTATCAATTCTCGTTTCTCGCGAGAGTAGAAGTTGTTCACGCAGTTTGCATGCACTGATTCAGATTTGTTCTTCACAACTGATCACATAACAGGGCACTCAGGCTTAGTTATTTTTACGAAAACAAACAAAATGAATAAATAAATAAATAAATAAATACTGACAAGCATCTACAAGAGAGTAATTACAACTATAATATGCTTTCCTATATGCGAAATGGTCACAATTGTACATACCCCAACAATTGTGGCCATTTCACATATAGGAAAACATATAGCAATTCTTGTTGTTGATAATGATTTGTAACTACTCTCTTGTTGATGCTTGTCAGTATTTATTTATCTATTCATTTATTTAGTGTTTGTTTGTTTGTTTGTTTGTTTGTTTTGTTTTGTTTATTTATTTATTTATTTGTTTGTTTGTTTGTTTGTTTGTTTGTTTGTTTGTTTGTTTGTTTTCGTAAACATAACTAACTAAGTCTGAGCTGAGTGCACTGTGCTGAGATCACCAGGAATCATTTCGAGTAGCAGCGCCTACACTCTACAATCAACTACCGGCTGCAATAAGATCTATTACTAATATTAGAAGTTTCAAAATTGCGTGTCATAAACATTACTTTCAGGGTTTCATAGATGACAATGTAAATTTTTAGTATGGTCGTATTTTTTTCTGTCACTCACTTGCTGTCTGTATTTTGTCTGTTGGACATTTTGTGCCGTTATTGCATTTTTTTGCAATTTGTATGTAGTCTCCTTTTCTGTCATTGTATTTTAATTATTCTTTTTTGTTCTCGACCCTCATGAAAAAAGGCTGTTACCTATGAGGCTATCGAGTTTAAATAAGGTTTATCATTATTATTATTATTACCATACATGTACATGGCTTATTTCGTGATCTTTTCTTATTTCGTGATCTTTCCTTTTTATGAATTATCATAAATTGTCTTAATTTAGATAAGAGGAGAACAATGGACAGGATGTCTTTATTTAGTCAATAAAGAGTGAATTACAGAGAGAAAACGAGCCAGGGAAGGAAGAAAAAAAGTTTTATATCACCACAAAAATAAATAGATCAATATCACACACAAAATAAATTTTATTTTGCCACAAATAGTAATCATTCATCGATCAAGCATTTATTATTTAACCAAATAATCAGTCGATCCATCGATCAATTACATGCTCGCTGCACCCTGTGCTCGTATTAATATATGTGACTGTTGTCTGCCCGTCCCCTCACTCGACATTCGTTGATGTACTTCTATGTACGTAGGCCTGAGAAAAACGAAAGAATCACACTGGTTTAACTTCAGGCTTATATACACCACTGTTGAACATGTTGAAAGTCACCAAACTACAACCGAAGAAATCGAATGTAAATAAACGTAATTTACTGTACGTTTAAATGTCCATTCGTTGTTGTAAAGCAACGGAAACCTCCAGTTTCTTGTACACAACTATTCATTAATGTTAAGGTTGCAAGGATAGTATTCAGGGTATGTTTCTATATTCATGGCCTACTTATACATATACAAATTGAAATACACCCAAACATCTCTCTCTCTCTCTCTCTCTCTCTCTCTCTCTCTCTCTCTCTCTCTCTCTCTCTCTCTCTCTCTCTCTCTCTCTCTCTCTCTCTCTCTCTCTCTCTCTCTCTCTCTCTCTCTCTCTCTCTCTCTCTCTCTCTCTCTCTCTCCCCCTACATGTAACGCATGATCATAAGCATTGTTTTTCTTCATATTCAGAATTCGCAACAAAGAAAGTGTAATGCTGAACTAATTTGAATTTCAAAATATAACATGGCGAATATCATCAAAATAAAATTGACTTAAAACTATATTTTTTTAAAAGGCAAAAAAGTATTCTTTTTTTAAAGTACATTTTAGACGACTCGCCATAACGGTTCCAGAAGTTGTTATAGCAACACTACTCATGTACTGGTGTGACTATTAAGTCTGGCAAGGGTTGAATGATGTAGAACATACATAATTACTTAAAATGTTGTCGTCTGCATCTGAGTGAGGGTTTATAATGTACAGGGGTCATCCGTACAACTCATCCATCCAACACACGGTGTGGTCACTAACGGTGAAATTGGTATTTAGTTGTGTTACAATTTAACGCTGTCTGACAGGTTGGAGAGATAACGACGAGGGACACTATCAATAGTGATAATACACTGGTTACAGGTTAACATCCTTTAAAATAAGGCCGGGTTTCAGTAAACGGGCAATACCATTTCAGAGTATATAGTTGCGTTTATGCGCTGTTAGTTGGCTGTGTGAGGGAGGAATGACGCCTTGTTTGATAGGAAAAATCACATTGACTTTGTTGCGTCGTTTCACCCACAACGCTGAACGGTAATGAAAAGGTACAGAAATTGCCATATTGGGGACAAGTATTGTTACAGTAGTTTCAGCTGTTTGAATGGAATCTAAGTCAACGTCTCATTTTGTCTGTCATAACTGTGGCAAAGTTCACACATCCTGTCTAAGGCATTCTCCCATCGCGGGCATGCATAGATCGGGTGGAATTTGGTGATACACTCGCTGACACACTAGGTACGAGCTCAAAAGTAAACGCCCTGCCAACAATTCATTCACCTGAAACTGAATTACCTAAATAATAAGTTACTAAAAAGACACATCTGTGAACATAAAAATAACTTCTAAAACAATACCATTACATCATTCTCTAGTCTAGATCCAAGTACTAGTGATGCACTCGCTGACACATTAAGTACGAGTTCAATTTATAAATTAATTAAATGCCTTCACTCACCTGAAACTCTGTTGCCTAAGGGACGAGATCAATAGTTCTTGTAGGATAAAATCTAAATTCTTTCAGTTAGGCCCCAGATCCCACCCTCACACATCACACCACTCTACACCACACCATACCACACCCCTTCTAACTAAATTGGCCAAAATTGAATATGTTTCAGAGAGCACAATCAATTTCAAATCAGTATGTATGTATGTATGTATGTATGTATGTATGTATGTATGTATGTATGTATGTATGTATGTATGTACTATGTACTATTTTTAAAAATAGTTCAGAATCGTTTGTTGACACTTTACCTTATTTTAGTTCCATGCATTTACTAGACTAGCGAAAATTCTTCTATTATTTCTCAATGTGAAGACACGTTTAAGAAATACTTGTATTTAGAGGTACACAACAGATCCATCAAAAGTAAAATCGTTTTTTTTTTGTAGGATGACAACTAAAATGGCCGAGCTGAAAATTCTTTCTATTGGTCAAAAAACAATTTCACGAAAAATAACGAATTCAGCAATACATAACAGTTTGCTGACAATTGTCTTTGTTTGGCATAGCAGTAATAAGTCTAGAAGTTTAGTGCTAACGTATTTCCTCATTTTGCATTAGGTCCTATGCGTGTTTACATTTTCGTATTCGAAACTGTTTCCATAACAGCTACTAGTATGCTATCGTTGTAACATAGACTAGACTGTCAACAGAACTGGTGAATTGGGATAAAACCATTACTTTAAAAAAGGCCAGACAATACCAATGAATCATGATCATGTCACAAAAAAATGTCAAGAAACATTCAAAAAGATGTAACCACTGTTCCATTGAAAGGACACAAGCTGAGTGGAAACCGTTTTTACTCGAGTGGAACTATTTACTTATAACGAATACATGATAAAAACGTCAGTAAACTATTCTAGTATATGTCGATGCGAGCCTTAGATGCCACCAAAATTATCCACTAGCAATGATAGCGCAGTTGATGATATAACAGGGACATTTTAGTAGACACATAGGTGGAATCGTTCATTTATACGTGAATACCAGGTTTGAGTTCTGTCCATTGCAAATGATGGTTAAGTTAAGTGGTCTTCAATATGTAGAATACTAAGGTAACTTTTTGATAGCCGTCCTAATTACCCCCTGAACAAGAGTTTCAACTCATGTAACAATTGAAAGATAAGAAACAATGATTGGGCGTTAAAATGAGCTCATTAATTAAGATTATAATAGGCAAACGCACTTCGCTTAGGGAGCCTTCAGTAATTACAAGGGGGAGGGCCGGAAAAAATCAAGGCCGGTCTGTTGCGTCAAGTGTTACACTCGTTTTCATAAAGGGGCCCTCCCTCAATTCCTTTTCTCTAATACATGACCCTCCTCGTGTTCAGATATTTCAAAATATGAATTAACATGTTGTCAGATCTGAAAGGGGCCACATGTACCAGAATCAATGGTAAGGTCTCGATCCCATAACCGCCACCACATTGATGATTTTAAAGTATTGGTTGTTTGCCACTACTATCATCACAACGAATTTTTGTGAAGGCACGTGTTTTGATTGGCAGCGCTGAAGGTCAGAACTCTCAAAGACTAGACAGGCCCACTATGATAGACGTTGTCTGGACTGAGGTCAACATTCCCTTTCTATCACATTATAATCAAAATCTTACCACACTGTTTCCCCTTCAACCCTGAGACTCACTCCTCTGCTTACATCAATGCTAACAATTGACTCATTGCATGGTTTTCAGCAGCGATTTGACTGCTATATTGTTACAATGGTGGCGGTGGTGGGATCTTGCAGCAATGGGATGTGACGTGGAACAGGTGGAATCATACCAAAATTACAAAATAATACCAAATAACGACTCAAAGTAAAATGTGATCTAATTTTCTTTTTCTAAAATATGACCACGAGAACTGATTTGTCAAACATGACAACGTCCACCATTCCCTCCTTGTAATTACTGAAGGCTCCCATACTTGATATAGTTAGAACCTCGTTCCGTACTATGTTCCGAGTCATATCACTTTGCAGTGGATAACCATATACTATCTGACACTAGTCGACCGTTCCATATGGTTACTAGGCATGTTATCAGGAGTCATCACCTATTCGACACTTTATCTTAAACGTATACGTGTCATCCAACTTCGTGTTGTAACCTTGTGGTCAATTTCGGTACGTAGTAAGTTGGAAGCTAGCAAATGGTGCCTACAATATTATCTACATCACATTCTCTTAAAATGGTTATATGGATGGGAAATGGGGATTTCTTTTGGATTTCAATTCAACTTGAAAAACCTGTAAAACAGCTTTGACCAAATCTGTGTTTCAAACTCAAGCATTGCAAACAATTAAAACAAGATGTATAAAAGTTTGTTATTGTCATGGGAAGTGTGATCTTAAAGAAAATACGTTGATACAAGTAATCGCTACGTCACGTTCAGTCTGCGCATGCGTCTGTTCTCCATATATGTTACTATTGTTTACTTATATTTGGTAACACTGTCTCGTGTTAATCCAGTTTGTTTACCAAGTATTTCCTGTAGGTACAATAACATCATATTTTATGTATACATTGTTTGGTTTGTTTTTCAATTAGTGTGTTACAAACACAGAGTCTGACTTGGTGTATGTAGTTTCAGATAATTTTCTCTCTCACAAGTACATATAAACGAAGTACGGTTGTTTAAAAGATTCAATATTCAAAATAAACGCTAATTTGTCATCCATATTACCACCATATTTGCCAACATAGATCTACCACACACGTATCAAAGGCACTGTTATCACAAGTAACGCGGTAAACTCCGCAAAACTAATAGGAATTATTGGAGATATTCCTTGATTGTGAAAAAGTGTTCATAACTTTACACCCTGTGAATGTCTTTATCATAGTACGTTTGAATCGATTCGGTAACTTTGAAGTTTAATTTTGATAGGATTTTAATGATGGTTACGACTCGAGCTACGGATATATATTTGGTCCTTGCTAATCCACTTGGCCAAATAGTTATAACCACTGAAGACAAAGATAGGTATTCTTGTAAGTTCCAATTTTACCATAAACTTACTAGAAGATGATGACTGTCTTGCTTATCATCAAATAAATTTAGAAGTCCCCTTTCACTAGCTTGAGTTGAAAACATAAATCGTAGTTTTCAACAAGTCATTTTTTTTCCATCGCATTAAACGTATGATTTAAACAGAAATAGAGCACAAACCAACAATTGCATTGAAAAGTAGTTTTTGACTATGTTGTTTTTAGATTATGTTGAACTTTAGGATTGGTTTGTGGTCAGACTCAGTGGTTTTTTTTCTTATTTCAGTAGTCGTTAACTTGATTTCCATCAGCATATTAATCATGTACTTCCCTTCTGCCTTTCGTGACGAAATGCCCGATTACTACAAGCCACAAAAAAAGAGGTGCTAGAATTTGATTTCCGAAAGCAATTGCAATTATAATACACTTTTCAATCTTAGGATCTCTTTAAAGCAAGCGTGTGTAGTTTACAGATGGCGATGTATTATAATTAGAATTTCTACTCATCACATTTTGAAGAATTTTAATTTGAAGAAATTCCCGCAAGACGAAGTATCACGGTCACATAATTTTGAACACCGGATAGGAAAAGAAGATTGTTGAGGGTTAAAACAATATTTTAAAAATCAAAATCAAAATCACTTACTGTAATGGATACATTCAATGACAAATAAACTTTATTCTCTATTTTTTATATTTCCTCTTTTTGGTTTGTTTTGTTTGTTTGTTTGTTTGTTTGTTTGTTTGTTTGTTTGTTTGTTTGTTTGTTTGATTTTCGTTGATTAATCCGTTTAGTTTGAATGACGAATCGACAAAAAAAGTTCAGCAGATAAATATCGTAAAGCAGGAATGATTGTCGTAAAGTAGTAATGAATGTCGTAAAATACGACTACATGTCGTAAGTACGAATGACTGTCGTAAATACATAATAGTTAAACTTTCATAGTGATGTTGCCATGACGTGTACAGTCGGTACAAACGTAGGAAATGAAGGGTTGAGGAAATCATGCGATTTTATATTTCAATTTGCAACTACCGTAGTATTTTAATTTGATCGGGTCAATGTATATTAATTATCAACTACAAAGATTGTGACTTCGTATTAAATGTGTTCATTGCACAATCTAAAATATTTTTGTTAGTGTTCACTTCGCATGATCTTACTTAACTGTTAAGAAAGAAAATAACTATAAAGTAAATTTTTCAGTCAGTACTTGATATGTGATCATTGAGGAAATAATTTTACAAACTTTGTATTAGAGCTGTAACATAAAGACAGACACTCCAAATCTCGGTCGAATGGTTAGAGTGGTCGACTAAAGTCCTTGAATGGGCAAGATTGCAATCACTGTTTTGCCCGAGCCAACCTAGCAGGTGTATAATAAGGGAACCTGTATGATCGAGGTTGCTATGGAAATGTTTCAAACATATGGGCTTGCATAGGCTAAAATGTAGTATATGCTTCCCAGGGAGTTAAAGAAGTATATGACGTGTCAGCGATAAGAACTGTACAGTTCCATACTGTGCATGCATCATATAGTATTTTTTTACCGAGTATCATTGTTTATCACGGTAAATATTGAAGTAAAATTTTCGCTAATATTTCGATACCTGTGAAAACAAGTATCTTATCAATGTAACAGATAAACAAGGGTCAAGTTTAAAAGACATACTGTATTCTGTATAATCACCATTATCAGTGTTCAAACATACACTTCAGACCACCAAACCGTTGGTTGGTGGTCTTAAAACATACATATAATATCTTTGTCTGTTAAAGCTGCAGAATGTATCTATTAGCCTAACACGCCATACAAATATCCACGTACATGAATTAATCAATAACTAAATACTAACACAGGACATTTGCACTTGAGTTAAATATATGCATTGTTTAGAAAAGTACGCGATAAATATTCATGAATGTATAGATATTAATGTATAACGAATAAAACTGATGCTCGACATTAGTGCGGGAGCTGATGTTTGAATTACTCAGGCTTTTGAAGCTTACTGGAATATTCGTAGAGAGTAAAAATCAGGGTATTTCACTGAAAGGTAAGTACCATTTCATTTCATCTAATTGTAGCAGGCTAAATATTCGAATATTAAAATTTGCCAAACAAATAATTTTTCCCAGTGAAGAAAAGTTCGCTCTTTGTGTGAGGTATTTGCTTGATATATTTTGAAACTGTGTGTTGCTAGGAAAACAGAAATGATAATTACTACTTGTATGTGGATATTATTACTCTTGATGATTGCGTCTGCTGGTCACTGACTCGGTGCCATCACCAAATTACAAGTTCTGACAGTAATGGACCAATTTCTCCATTATTTCTCTGACAACAAACAGTAGTGGTCTGAGGTTAGTTTGGGTATTCTGCAACGCATTCTGAAAATATCAACGTGCCTAAGTACTTACTGCCCAGCTGTGCATAAAAAATGCCTAGTGATGATGTTTGATCAGCCCCCCCCCCCCCCATAACAATTATGATTGAAGTAATACATTGATGCCATATTTTGCGGCCAAGAAGAGACGCTAATTATTAGTGATAAAAGTTGAGTATTTGATTAGCTTAATATTCGCTATAATGCTGTAGTTCTAAATGTTGGTGGGTATACAAATGAAATAGATGTCACATTTCACACTACCATTAGAATCTGTACATATCAGCTCTTCTTGCGTACAGACGGAGTGTTTTTATTTTTAGAGTAAAATATACTTAGTACATAAAACCGTAATATCTAATTCAATTAAATAGTAATATGTAAACTAGGGATGACAACACCCCCTAACTGTTTAATTGAGGGGTGGGGTTAGATACAAAAAAAACGCGACGGCTCCCATGTAATAAATTACTCAGTGAAATATGAAGAGTTTAAATGCAGTTTTATTGACAATCAATCTTGAAATGTTTATCATTCAGAATATTTGAACCAAACCTTGGAGCAATTGGAAATGTAGTGAAGTATAATGTATTTTTTTCACTTTAACATTTTGTGAATTTCATGTATAGTCACTTTTGACAAACATAAAAAAAATTTAAAAAATAAATATTTGATTATGAGGTCATTGTCCCCATCCCACCCAATGTTAGTTTAGATGTAGGAAACGGTGGTCTGTTTACTGTTTGTACATTCTTACAAGCCTCTCATACGGAAACTATTGTTTTAAATAAATACTTGACTCCTCCCAACACACTTTTATGAATAATGTGTATGCATAGTATTTTGATATATATATTTGTTTTCGTAATATTATCTGTTTGTTTTATCAAGGACAATAACAAAGATACACGTCATTACTGTCATCTCATGGTGACTTGATACAACTGAGTTTATGAATTGGAAAACACATCGTCCATGGTTCAAAAACCAATTAGATAGCAACGTATAATAACTTTATTTTCTATGTGAAATGTTTCTTATTTTGTGTGCAACAAGCCAGCCCCGCATCCCCGGAATAGGACGGAAGGATACATATGCATAACCCCCCCCCCCCCCCTGTATTCCAATTCTGTCAATATTTATCAATATCCCAATGGCTGTACCTTTGTAAATCGTTGGTATAGTTGCAAGTGATAATTGTATTGTCGCTGGAACTGACATTGGTTCTACCTAAGCGATCGCGAACGACATCGCAGGAACATCATTCTAGGAAATGACAGAGTCAGAGGTGAATGACGTGGCCTACTCGAAACTCACGTCACGATATTGACCACATCCAATTATATGCTACCCTACACATGTCGCCGTTAACAACACAGGCGCTTGACAACAAAACAAGAACATTTATGTCAATCGGTGGAAAATAACATTATTCTTTGATAGAAATTCTGTGACAACAAAGTGCGGATATTTAATTTGTGTATATTTATCACACCTAATAACTTAAAACACAAAATCATGAAAATGTATGCTGACTTGATTAACACGGCGAAAGCTACTCAGGGTTTATTTCGGAAACCTTTCATAAATAAATTGCATAGAATTATGAAATCCCAACATCGCAACATGGCATAATTGTGTATTGTACTGTTTCCCCACTCCCGATTACACTATTAATATCAATGTCGACACATCTGTCGTCTGCTACAGTTTGACCCCTGGGTCAAATATTAATTACTCTCACACAAGAATATTGCTGTTCTGACATTTCAATTGTCACTATAATGGTAATACATGTACTTCCTAGAGGACAGTTATTTCAAATTTAATATTTTAGCTGCCTCCGTGAAATGAAATGTCTTAAAATCAATGAACATTAATAAATTCTATTACGTCTGTGTGTAGGTCTGATCTTACGGATGTGATGTTTCATTACTCGACGTTATATTCGTTGTCACTTTTTTTGCCAATTGTGTAAAACTTCAGTTTTAGCTTTTAAATTTCGACAAGTTACATGTTGATATCCATGTATATTGTGTTGCCTTTTTTTATCAAAGAACTCTCAGTGTGTTGTTATATTTTTCTACTTCTTTCATTTGTGAAAAATTTCAATGTGTCTAGATTCATGTGAATGCAATTTTGATAGGACGTGCATGTTTATTCATTGTATCATGTCATGACCTTTACAGGTTTGACCTCGCCCTAGGCCCTGGTGTTTTTGATCAGTGCATGTGATACGACAACAGTGTATTAACATAGTTAAAGGGACACATACCGTGACTACAGGGACTTTTCAGTTGGTTTTGTTCTGTATGGAGAGTAACTTATGTAGTCCTACATAATTGTACTCAATGAAGAATATGCTAACATCATCAAGAAATGGCAGAGCTCTGCATGAACAATCACATTGGAAATAATGTATTTTGTTAGCCCTTCGATGACGTCATTTTTTAAGAGTAAAACAATTACGTCATTCAATAAAGTATTCATTGCCACGACTTTATCTGTAAATGATTAATATTGTGAATTAAAGGCCGTAAACAAGTATCAAGTAAATCGAATCGTAGTCTCAGTTCTGGATCCGTGTATTAGAAAATGTCGATGAATTAATTTCCACAGCTTACAGGCAAACAATGAATAGATGCAGTTTCTTTTCTTTTCCTGTAATTCATACTTTTTACAAACTTTGACCAGGTGCTTACTTTTGTTGTAAATAAAGCGCTGTGACTAACAGACTTCGTTTTGGGCTACTGCCAGTGTACAAGCGTGCCTCAGAATCAATACTACAATACCTGAATGTCTATTAGGTGAAAGGTAAACCAATGTTACTGTTCGATTCCGACGAAAAGTCCGAAAATAGTTCAGGTGGGTTTTTTTTAAACTACCACTAATGTAGAACTGTCCTCACGGATAAGAGCACTCAGCTAGTTATAACTGGATTGATAAGTAGGTGAAAGGTTATTCCAATCCTTACCCGTACTTTGTGATGGGAGATACAAACTATTGATTGAAATCTTCCATCACATCTTTTGAATCAAATAATTCTTTGCAACGTCAATGACTAGAAAGATGAACGAAATTCGTTTAAGTCAGTGATTTAAAAAACTTCCTTAGGACCGTACAGGAGACTATATTAGCGTATTTCTACATCCTCAGTTTATCGGACAACTGGACAATCAATCAGTCGGTGAAATAACACATTGAACAGAGTTTATCAACAGTTTATCAAGCTGTCTCTCTCCCCCTCTGTCTGTACGGTTCACCTGAGGATTCATTCATTCATTCATTCATTCATTCATTTATTCATTCATGTATTCATTCATTCAAGCAATGCATCGTTCTCCAATCAGTTAATCTTCAATAAAACACCCTTTTCTCAAATTCTAATTCATACATTAACTTCAACTACATAATCAGCAAAAACGAATTAAGCTGATAAGGGCAAGTTATTATTTTCTTTTTGATAACATTTGGGAGTCACACAAGCTTGACCACCATTCACGTGCACGTGTATGCCGATGGTAACTGGTGGCGGCTATAACAAATAGAGCCCATGGAAGCTCTCGGAGATAAGACAGGCCAATCGCTGGACTGTCAAACACTCTGGTAAAGGTTACCGTAGTATTCCGATAGTTAAATCAAGTTAATTTTCACATTGTGCCGTATTTATAAGTCGCCAGTCCTCAAACAGCTCTGTTACCCTGAACGTGGTCGCGTCGGACGGTAACCAGTGTGTCACGGGCAACTGTGTGAATATAATAGTGTTGTACCCATTCAGTGTGTAAATTGGACAGGTAAGAAAATTTGTAGTAATTGTACAGTTATCTTTAAATATTGTCACACAATCGCTTCCATCTACGAAATTTCATTTTGATGTTATTTTGGTGTTCGAATTTTATTGTGTGAATTGTAAATGTTGTTCAGTATTAACATTTCACTGTAGACAGTAGGCAACATTTTATTTCGATCGGTTCAAAATGGCAAATGATGTCCATCAGTTTAGGTTTAAGTTTGAAATGCAATTACAAAGATGCATACATCTCAACAGGCAGGTGGGAGATATTTTCGATTTGATTAAAAAAAAGATCAAATAATAATGACAAGTATATGACAATGACCCTGAACTTCAGTGTATCAAAGGAGTGCGTATATGTACGATGAGAACAGTATTGTTAATAATTGGCGCATACTTCTGTACCAAAATTTGTCGAACCCCACAGCTGGGTGACATGATGGTGACATTCCATATTTGGTCAACTATAAAAATAAAGCGTTTGTAATCAAACGTCAAAGTTGTGCAAGCTTATATATAGCATATATTACAGACATATATAGTCAAATGTGTATGAAGGTTTTGTAATCTTACTAAAAACTAAAGATTTTGTTTTATGTAAATATGATGAAAATGTCAATTTTGGGGTGTGCGTCAGGATGTTCAAAGTACAGATAAAGTACGGATAGGAAACATCACAACCTTTCACCGAGTCGAGCTTTCCTCCTGCACCAAACTAGGCCTACCGTGGCATTCCGATGTGAAGATAGTATAGTCAGAAAAAACGCGTTATCTTTTCCTTGTCAAAGGTATTTTAATGTGCCACACAGTCTTTATATTCCAGACTACATTACAAATAATACCACTTAACTTGAAATCAGTATTACCCTGCACAGAGTTCACAATCGATGTAGCAGGCCTGGGCACGTTGACTCGATAAACACATATGAACAGTCATGCAGGAATAGTCATCATAGGAGATAAAAGAAAATGGCGACTTCCATGGCGACGCAACGATTTAAAACATCACCGATCAAACTTTAATACTATACGTCAAAAACCAGCAGGCACTGCCTGTAAAGATGGCCGATTGGTTTCTGTGTATATGTATATAATAATATGTTTGTCATAATATAGCGATAAAACCATTAAAATGATTTTGATCAGTGACAATACTACTTACATTCAAAGAACCAGCAATTTTTAGGCTGTAAGATATTGAAATATTTTCTTTGGAAAAATTAATTCTTTTACTATGGCCCTTGAAACTGCGCCGATAGTATGGTTGTGTTTAGTTATATTGTTACAAATACGTTAAAACTGTGTATTCCACCATTGCAACAAGATCAAACAAATCCTAGTTTTCAACCCGATTCTTCTATAGGGATTCCCGAAGAAAATTTGAGAACTATTTATTCGAGCGAATTGCTGCTTGATTTTTGTTACTGTATATCACCTGCATATATACATTATTCTTGATCATAATTGTTGCACTGCTATTATAATACTTAGGTTTAACATGTGATAGACAAAGATGAGTTATGGTCCCTGTGGACAGCGATTCAATACTCGTCTACGTACCACTTCTGTAGTTCTGGTCATATATAACTACTATAAATCCATAAAATATAAACCATACAATAATATAAGCCTGTAAAATGTAGTATTTATTTTACAATTTGGATTATGGCCATAATAATAGAACTATATAGGGTCATACATTTATGAGTCCTGTCAGTCATTATGTGGAGTAGTCGCGTGTCGTGTACACGGTATGTGAGTGGATAGAAGACAAGTTCTGTATTTATTGAACACTACATACGTTGCTATTCAGAGATATGCTAATCATGTACAACCCGTTTCAAGTTACAGTTACAGTGGCACTGTCTAATATAACCATGCAGAAAAAAATGCAATAAGAAAATGCATGCTCTAAGCTTATAAGATCTCAAAATCGCAATTTCTTGCTACATTTTGTCTAAATGAAATAAACCATTTAAACGTACTGCAACTAGCCACGGACATGCAGGCGCCAGTGTTTTGACATCTGCATTTGATGTCTGCATCCCCGGTCTGCATGGTGCATGGCACAATAGTTCATTTCATTCAGAAAATGTTTTGCAAGAAACTGTATTCATCCGATCTTGTTATCTTAAAGTGTAGCTTTTACATTGGTAACAACACTATGCATACTAATGAACCCAATTTCCATAAAATATCATTTTAAAACAAATGTATCCATATTCGATCAAGCTCTTTGTTGTACCAACCAAAACATGCATATTTTAACAATAAAAAAAAATCCTGCAAAATGCTCTTTGTTCGCCAGTGTATTTCCCCTCGAAAGAACGTATGAGATAGTTCATAATGCAATAATAACTGTTTATGACATTTTTCCCACCATTAAAAACATTATACGAAACAACTAATTGTACAATAAGAGAAAAGGTTTCCTGAAAATCTTGTTAACTAGAATTTTATACAGGATGTACATGGCGTCCAGTGTCAGACAACCAATGAACAGGTATTAACAGTTTAACTTTTAGCAGCGTAGACGTCAACGAGTATATAAATCACTGGGCTAATGTGTTTGTTCTGTCCGCTATCTATGTAACAAAGTACAAAATCTGACAGCTTTGGGTCAGTGTTTGTATCTAAATGAAGAAGGTGAGCAAACACTCGTACATACCCGCTTTTAAATATAATCAATCGTCTGACCACCTGTAATACTGTTCCTCACTGCGCAGTACATTTTGAAAAGCAAAATTCGAGGGCGTGATAGAAATGGTTAAGGTAGAATGTGCCTCGCGGTCGAATTTAGAATCTTTCAATTTTTTTCTCTCAAAACTTTGCCATATGAAAGCTTGTTCCTAGTTATTATGAAAAAAACAAGAATAAATGTTGGGTTCAATTTCTTGTCCCAGTGTCTTGTTTTCAAGGAAATCGACATTCTTTTATTTTCCAAGACAGTTAACCCCAAACCACTATGAGACCACTATCGTGGTCTTAGAGTTAACACAATATTCGGAAGCCATATTGGACTCAAGAATGACTACATTTTGTATAATTTTGACCTATATTTCAAATATTTGTATGGTGACCCCAAATTGTTCTTATTGGTTTTAATTAAGGCTTTTCTTGAAAAAAAAAGTAACAACAAAAGTCGAGAGAGTTTATTTCCGAGGCACATTCTATGAAAAATATGTGCAAATAGACTTTGTGACTATGTTTGGGATGTTTTTAATATTTTAATATCAGACGTGAACTCCCAGTAAAATCTTTACTAATTGACAGATACCGCTCAGCAAATTAATATGAAAACACACAAGAAATTAAGAACACGGCTATAGAAAACAAAAGTAACTGTCAAAATCTGAAAATTTCCAGAGCTATATTTTTTTTAAAGGGGAGATTTCAATCATATATTTATAGCCATAACTAGATTATCAAGTTATGTAAACATTGTTATGACTCATCAGTAAGACATCAAATGACAAACATCAAAACTTTGTTTGTTATCATCCTTGGAAAATTGACAAATAGTGAGGAAAAACACTCTTTTGTGTATTTATTAAAATCATACTCAATCTCCTCAATATACTTCAGGTCAACATTAGATGAAATTTGCAAACTTAGACAATGAGATGAAATGTACACAATAGACAAGACTGATTTGCAGTCACCGAACACCTTCAGATCTATTTTGCATTTATATTTTCTTAGCAAGTATGATAAATTTTACATCACAATCTACAAGCTTGTTATCTCTTTCAAAACTTAATAACTTTACAAGTGAAAATTTTGCAAAACATTTTGAAATGTTTTCATCAGCAAAATATTTTTAAAAGTGTAAGAAAATAAAACCCAAAATAGAGTAGAAGGTGTTTCGAATGACATTTACACGCATGGACTGATTGTCAATCGGATGGAATGTACAAACAAACTGATTTGTAATTGGGTGAAATGCACAAGCAGATATATCAACAGATATATCAACACACAGATGCAATGAATTTCACAAAACTGTGCAGTTTTTTCTGTTTGATACAACCACGCAGAAGCCAACAAGAAACTACATATGCTACATTTTCATAGTCTAAATGAAATAAACCATTTGGATGTATTGCAACTCCATGCAGACACTCTGGCGCCAATGTTTTTCTTAGCATCAAACAACAGATGAAAGGCGCGTAAAATGTCCTTTGTGGTGTTCATTTGATGTATGTATGGGCCATGTGTAGGTTATTTCACTTACTAGACAAAATGTAGCAAGAAACTTTACTCATTCAATCTTGCTATCTTAAAGTTAAGTGTAGTATAGCATGTGCAGTTTCTTATTGGTTTCTGCATGGTTGTATCAAACAGAAACGCTGAACGATGTTGTGAAACTTACTGTATAAGTTGAGAGAACAAAGCATATGCACTATATTGGTGGCAGTTGCTGAAATTTCGTCTGCTGATTGTCATGGATATTTTAGTTAAGGGGTATTTTTGAATGTTGAAACTTCAACGTCTACTGAATGTCTATTGTAATATAGACCCTCCACCAACGTTGGTGGAGGGTCTATGATTGTAATAGCAATACTACATGCTGCTATTGTTTACATCATTAATCAAATAAATATACAGAGTAGACACTGTTCTTCTCAATATGACACCTTGAGATCAGCTCCACGGATCTTTAATATTAAACCATTGCACGCTATGACGAAATGTGCTGTAATCCTATGTAAACCTTGTGGCTTTAAGTAGTAGTGGAATTAACCTTAAGCCTATAATTCTGAGAGAACCTGGTATTGAATCCATGGCCTTTAAGCAATCTTTCAAACTTACAGAAAACTACTTTGATAATGTCCTGTCAGGATTACAAACATTCATGCAAGACTATCACAGTTTTTTTATTGCTTGTAGGTAGATAGAGATGAGCAAAGCACGTTCTTCCCAGGCTGACCTGCCCGATGACGACTGGGATGGGTCACTTGGATTCAAGTCACCAGCTGTTCACAAGGTTCAAAATAAGAGGGTAGCGAGAGACAGAGACCCCATATATCTTTATAATGACTTACCTAAATATAAACAAAAGGGTTTCACTGAGAGATATGGACCATCACTGGATACCATGAAACCAGTCAGATTTACGAAAGCAAGGTAATGTACAGTTCTGTTAATTTCAAACCTGCCATTTTGTTAATTTCACAACCGCCATTTTGTTAATTTCAAGGCTAACATTTTGTGAATATAACGACTACCGTTTTGTTAATTTCAAGAATATCATTTTGTTAATTCCAAGACTACATTTTGTTAATTCCAAGACTACAATTTCGTTAATTTCAAGACTACTATTTTGTGAATTTCAAGACAACCATTTTGTTAATTTCACGACTACCACTACATTGTGTTAATTTCAAGACTACCATTTTGTTAATTTCACGACCACCATTGTGTTAATTTCACGACCGCCATTTTGTTAATTTCAAGACTGTCATTTTGGTAATTTCAAGACTACATTTTGTTAACTTCAAGACTACCATTTTGTTAATTTCATTTCGTTGATTTTAACATGTTAACACTACCGTTTTGTTAATTTCAAGACTACCATTGTATTAATTCCAAGACCTCCATTGTGTTAATTTCAATATTACCATTTTGTTAATTTCAAGACTACCATTTTCTTAATTTCAAGACTACCATTGTGTTAATTTCAAGACTACCATTGTGTTAATTTCACGACTACCATTGACTAATGAATTAATAAAAAATGAAAAACAGCAGAGAAAGACGGTAACTCAAAAGAACAAATTTATTGACAGCAGTGAAATGAGCTCTGACATTATCAAAATTTGCTACATACAAGATCTGGTGCATTTAGGACCCCTTAAATCCACCATCGTAAGGACCTCAAGTATACTTTAACTTTTTGAGGAGATTCTTTTTTTAAATTTTCATTTCTGAAATTAAAAACCCAAGCCTACCATTTTATTTACGCCAAAGGTCTGAGACCGATTTCGGCCAATCTATTTGCTATTTTGTGATCTTTGACCTGTGACCTAACCTCATTATCTTGCACTTTTCAATGTACAGCAAATAATCAATCGTCGACATACCATTATTATGTCGATGGCTATTTGTATTTCTGAATACCATGGCTAACTACAAATGGTCAATTGCATGATTTTTTTGTAGCGACGACATCAAAACTGAGGTGCACTAGGTAACCCTATATTTAAAAAATATGTTAATTCATAAAGTATGCACGATTTCACGACTGCCATTTTTCGCCCATTGAGTTAAAGACAAGAAGGGAAATATTGGGGAATAATATTCATGATAAATAGAGAAGAGTGATATAATGGTGACTTTGAATGTTTTGAACGTTTTATATTTCAAGTACTGCAGAACGAATGACATAACTACATCTTGTCATGCTGAAGAAAACCAGGGCATAAATCCTATATTTTTTGTTTGAATGCATTCAATTTTGCTTGAATGTCGAATAATAGTGCTAATGATTTTTTTTCTCTCTAAATGATTTTTTTCTCTAAATACAGTGATTGTCCCTTGGACAATGCAGGACTACTGTCAACAATGTTCTTTACGTGGCAAACCCCACTAATTGTCAAGGCTAGGAAAGATGATATCGAAAGTGAAGATATTTGGCCTTGCTCTCCCTATGATGGTGCTCATGAGAATTGTGAGAGGTTAGTTCTTACTACTATTTATCACTTTTCTCACTTACTTCTTTAGTCCAATCGATTGATTGCCACCGTACTTTGGGTGGATGATAG
>NC_135554.1:24410591-24488091 GCF_964340395.1 Glandiceps talaboti | reverse complement strand
TTAGGGGTTCTGAAGTGTTATAAAATGCCAACCCATTATCAGTTTCAAAAATCATGGGTAACCATACGAACTTTTTAAATATAGGTCAAAATGAATATCAAAATTATTAAGCCATTTGGAATCCAATATGGCTGCTAATAAGTCCATACGAAAATAAATGATTGGCGATATCCTTGAAAACAATACGGTGAATTCCAAACTTCTTTTTCTTATTTCAAAACCAGGAATAATCTTTCATATGGCAAAGTTTGGAGAGAATTGAATTCTGAAGAACTTTAATTTTTCGGGGAAATTTGTCCTGTACCTTATTTGAATGAGTAGGTGTTGATTTTAGCGAAAGTTATTGCTCAGCCATTGTCAATTCGTAAGATGTTGTATTGAGTATCTCCTAACATTGCAGAATGCTGGAGTATTCCAAATTACAGTACGACTGATGGCGGAAGTTGAAGCCAGATTTACATCAGCGGAAAGAATCATACAATATGTAGATGTAAGTATGGCGACTGTAGAATCAGCCTCTCTTTCACTTTGACCTCTCAACCTGTCAACTCTGACCCCTTCAATACAATGCAACTTTGTGCACTTATGATATATGACGACGCCATTTGTTGAGGTCCTGGAATCCAAAACCTTTGATCATTTCAAAGGCCAGGCTGTCCATCCAGGTTCTAGTTCTGCATTAGGGTTACTACATAGGAGCAGTCATTTTTTCTTGACCAACTATTTCTTTTACTTTGCCAGACAACTGTTTTCACACCTAACCTTAAATTTCGTTTCGTCAAATTGAAACTTTAAAACGTTGGTATGTATAGTCGTCACAGTAAACACGGTTATTTTGATATTGCTTATATACACAGAGTTGAGATTTGCACCAACAGGTTAAAGGAAACCATATTTTTCATGTGATAAAATTCGGTAGTAATTATTATAAAGTGCTTCAAGTCGGTAGTTGAGATATCACACAAAACTGCGCAGTTTATGTTGCATGTGAGGCATGGAACACTGATAATGAGATCCGGGACCATTGTTGGGAAGGGATGGGCATGAGCCATATTTGAGAACCGTTAGGGAGGGACTAAAAAGTCTTAGAGAGGAATGAGGAATAAAGTGGCTTGGGGAGTCCAGACGAAAATGGGATCCTCTTTCATATATCTGTACAATTTATTGCAATACAAGTTTTCCTATTTCTGTGTACATGTTGATAGGAACTTTATGAAGAAGCAGAGGCCATCATCCCTGGTAAAAGACCAGCTGCAAAGTGGCCACAGTATGGTAGAGTGCAGTATATAAATTTCTCCATGAGGTACAGAGAAAATCTGCCATTGGTTTTGAAGAATATCACGCTTGATTTTAAACCACAAGAAAAAGTTGGCATTGTTGGACGAACTGGGTCAGGTAAGGTCATGATCATAGATCATGGGTCTTTCTTACTTATTTTTATTCCCTCTATTCATATCCTGTCCCCTCTCTCTTCACCCTCTCCTCTCACACCTTCTCTGTAATAATGCCCCACTCTCACTCTCCTTACATTTCTTACTCACTTGCCTGCCTGTCCATATCCGTGAACTTATCTATATTATATCATCACACACACATATATATATAATATCATCGTGAACCATACATTTTGCAACCCAAATATTTCGAAGAGGCTGAGCTCATTTTCATATTTCAACTGGAGACCCATCGATCCGGGAGCTCAGTCTCATTTGAACATATACAATAAACTGCTCAGCAAAGCAAAGCCTGGGCGAAACGTCTTGGCCAGAAACACTTTACTGTTTACTGTATATGTATGTATGTATGTATGTATGTATGTATGAATGTATGTATGTATGTATGTATGTATGTATGTATGTATGTATGTATGTATGTATGTATGAGGGAAGAAAAGTGACACTTTTCAACTTTTCAAGTCCATTCAACTGTCTATCCATCCATCTATCTGTCTATCAATATCTTTGAAAGCATCATGATTATAATTAACCTGTATAGAGGAAACAAAATGACATCCCTACTATGGACACTTGATCATTATAGAACTTCGTACAGTGATTCTTTAAGTGATCAATCTATTCCATCTTTGGATTGCATACAGGTAAATCGTCACTTGGTGTTGGTTTGTTCAGACTGGTAGAACCATCCACTGGTTATATCGATATAGATGGCGTTAACTGTCATGAAATCGGTCTCTTTGACATGAGGAGTAAATTGGCTATTATTCCACAAGATCCCGTACTTTTTATCGGTACTGTAAGGTGAGATGTTCTCAGATAACTATATCATGCTGTTTCTGCCCCATGCAATTCTTCCGCTACAGTGATTAAAGTTGGTGAAATAATTTCGCAAACGCCAAATCATTGTGCAGTTTTGTGGAGCACTCAAACATGGTAATTAAGATAGCGTTTCGCCCCCGTGTCGCTCAACTTGGCATGTTCGTCATATATACTACTGAGTCACTCATTCGATACCCATCAGAATGGTTGCATCAATCGTGGTCAATATACTTCCTTTTGCCTAAATATGTCGCTATAGTTTTTATTTGTGTGGACACTGTATTGTCAATGATTGATTGTGTTTAGTTACCATACCATAATTTACTGACTGTAACCATCTGTTATTCAACGCAAAGAAAATATAGCAATGCTAGTTAAGATTGCTTGTTAAGCCAGATGATGAAATGTAGCAATGTTACAGCTGATTTCAAAATGCCTTTCAGCAGCTCTAGTTAATACAAACACACAGAAACTAAAAATAAGAAACCACACTTTAAGATAGCGAGATTGAAAAAAAAAAGTTTCTTGCAACATTTTATATAATTGAAATGAACTGATGTGCAACTATGGAGACATCAAATGCAGACATTGGAAAACATTGGCGCCAACTAATCTGCTTCTTGTTGTAGTAGTCTGGACTACATTAAGCAATACATTGCGAACTTGTTATTAATAAAGTGTATGTAGCATGTCCAGTTTTTTATTGATATTTGCATGGTTGTATCAATCAGAGCCACTGAACGGTATTTTGAAATCGCTGTTGTAAGAATTTCGTCAAGCCAGACGATGAAATGTAGTAATGCTAATATTAAAGGTTTTGAAATGTAGCAATGTTAGTAAGATTTTTAAAGCATCCGCGATGATTTTTTTAATGATTTACATATTCATGCATTGACACTGACAGCACACACGTGTGTGCATTGGTAAATTTTTGAACTTGAATTTAAGAGGGTGGATGTGATGTCAATAAATGACGTGGTTTCGATGTAATTTAAGATGCCAAGTATAACAGAAAATCTATCTTTGATTTTATCTTGTCATTGCCGTTGTATTTGCTTATGCTGCATGTATGTACACTTTAAATCTTCAGGTATAATTTGGATCCATTTGAAATCTACACAGATAGACAAATTTGGGGTGCACTCGAAAAGTGCTACATGATGAAAGCAGTGAGTATATTTACGGATCTTTAATTGTTATTATATTAAGACTGTTTTTCGTCTCCAGGGACAACCTTTTGAAATTGATCTTTGCCAGCACGTCACATATTCCTGTATCAGTCAAAAAGACAGTATTCTTTTAAAATGTTGACGTGAAATTATTTTAGTAAAGTAATGTATTCATAGTCCATGATTCGACACTATCTCGAAAATGATTGTTTTTATAGTCATGTTTTTGCTAACACATTGTTTCTTTCAGTACCCTTACCAATTTCTTTCGAAGTGATATTTTTAGCATTTCTAGGCATTTATACACCCAAATATTTGTCTTAGTTTGTGATGAGGAAAATCGGAAGATGCAAGGGGCCTTGTCACTGTCAGTCGATAGACGAGTAGTAACAAATCCTTATGTCAAGAATGTTTCCCCTGAATTAAGAAAATACTGGAGTATAATTATACTGCGCAAGCTTAATGTCAGCTTTGATATTGTTCGCGCACCACAGAACCAATGACACAGACGTGCGTTGTCATGATGTAGAACGATCAGTATATAAATATTTTCTGTTCATGAACAACTTGGCTCACGAGTGGTAAAAGTGATTGATAGGATGTCTGTTCAAGACTTTTAACGCATTTACTCTTCTTTGGACAGATCAAAAGCTTGGAAGAAGGTCTTGAGGCACCAGTTATTGAAAACGGTGAAAACTTCTCTGTCGGTGAGAGGCAACTTATGTGTATGGCTAGGGCTTTGCTGAGAAACAGCAAGGTATGAAATGTCAATAGATTTTATATATATCAAATAGCAATTGGTCTTTCTTTCTTTTAAAAAAAATATAAACTACTATAAACCAGGTCATTTCAATGAAAAAAACTAAAAGTCTTCTTGTAAAGTTTACTATAATTGCAATAGCATGTCCAAAGTTCTTTCAAAAGCATGACTGTCCACAACACTTTTTTCCAAATTCGTGATATCGTATTAATTGGACGACGATTGTCACTCTGTTTTGGTTCATAGAGCTCTCTATCACCAATCTTTGAGTTGACTTTAATGAAGTTTTACTGGTGAATTGTGGCGATGCATGTGACATACAGTTTAGTAGGTTGTCTTATATGTACAAGGTCGCAAAGATAGGTTGATAGATTTGTGTAAACCTTTCACCGTTCTGTGTTTCCTGCATGTAGGTGTTGATGTTGGACGAAGCTACCGCTGCAATTGACACTGAAACTGACAGTTTGATTCAAGTTACCATCAGAGAAGCGTTCAAAGAATGTACCATGTTAACGATAGCACATAGATTGAACACTGTATTAACATGTGACAGGATATTGGTCATGAGTGATGGAGAGGTAAGCTTGCATTTGTCGATTTGTATGATAACAAACGTCCCCAGTCGTATGGTCAACCGATATAGGCTTGTTCATGGCTATTGTATACCAGCAACACCAAGCAAACCAAACTTGTACTTAACTTTCTGATACAAATTGGTACTACATGTAGCTAGATGCAGAACTGACTTTGGAGCAGTTATTGTAAATGACACCTTAGTATTGGCACGACTGTATGTTTATGTTTACAGACACCACAGATTTGTCTGTCCGCATACTGAGCTGATGGGAAGTTAGGGTGTTTGGACACCATGACGCCATCGTCCCAATATCCTGACAGAGGGATTGAATCTTGAATTATGTCCGACTTATTGTAAATTTAATTTGCCAATTAACCTTTTTATTTTCCAATTTTAGGTTGCCGAATTTGATACACCTGACACATTGATAGCTAAACCAAATGGTATGTTTGCTAGTATGCTGAAGGCGGCCGAAAGTAGCAAGAGAATGGCAAGAGCCGACGAATAAATTGTGAGAGAAAAAATCGTGAAGTATAAAAATTGAGATATTCGTGAAACAATGTATTTAAAGGATTTGTGATATCTTCAATAACATCATTTGGAAGTAATCATTTTCAATCAAAGTCGTTTAACTTAATATTCTCTATGATTTTACAATTTCTTTCTATTATAGAAATTATTATTGCAGCAATTTTAATAACCACTGTCAATAATATGAATATTTGATAATTATTCAAAAGAGTAATTTTCCAAATATCACTCAAAACATTCAGTTTTCAAATATTTTCATACCTTTCAATATATTAAAATGAGACTACTATACTTAGTACTACTTCGTTGGCCGCGATCGGTCACGGATCCCACAGCCCTTGTAGATTTGTTATGAGGCGCTGCTTTTATGACACTCGTTGGTTTGTATTTCCTGTCAATATTTCTCACCATTTTGTTCCAAATAAATGTCCTATTCATTGGTGTACTTTTGATACATATTATATAGAATTACATTTTTTGAATCAAATTACGCAATATGATTAAAATGGTTTCTTTTAAAGATGGTACACAAGGATAATAAGTTTGTGTACTTAAAATAGACCAAAAATATATTAAGGTACTTTCTCATTTTTTTAAGAAAAGGAATTTGTTTATATCAGTCTTTTGTCTTTTGTTTGCATGTTGAGGTATGGGCTAAAACGACATCTAATACAACATTTTTGGTTAGCATGGCAATGTTTCATTTTTTTCATTGAACTTGTCAGTGTGTAAAGAATCTTTATCATTACATTGTCATTGTATGACATGGCAAAAGTTGTTTTACTTGCAGGAATGTTTTTTTTACGCCTGTGTTGAGGTGGAAGAAATATACTCCTCTCCAAAGGTAGACCATAATCTACTGCATAATGCCATTTGAAGGGGTTTGGGTTTTATCTATTTTTGAGGCATTTTCCCAGCTATTTGTTATCTTTGTATAACATTATTATATGGACATCATTTTATCTTAGGTTACGTTTGATTCGATAAATTATATATATATATATTCTCAACTTTCTCTCATTTTTCGCAATAACAGTTTACACCATTTACTGTACACACACTTTCACCCTAAAGACGCTCGGACTTGATTTTCCTTGTGTATGAAATATTTCAAGAATTTGCTATTTTACCATGCATATTCCCGAAGTTCAAACTAGTCATATTTTATCTTTGAAACATTCAGACTTTATTTTTAACTAAATAGATGTACATTCAAATTATAATTACAATGCCGTAAAGAGGACAGTAGTTTACGACTATAAGTATGCATTGCCGCAAAGAGGACAGCGGTTATTAACTAAGATGTACTGTTCAATTGAGAACTGTTGGCAATATTTGGGTAATATACTTCAAAGACTTCAAGTTGCAGATTTTACAAAAGAAAATAACAGAAGAAGAAAAAACCTAATTTCTGATCAAAATTCCACAAAAGAGAATTTGCCTGTAAATTTGTAAATTTTGTATATGGTTCTTTTTTTATTCCAAGCAGAAATTTTAAAGTCATTATGTTCAGGGTTTTTATGGCTCTATATATGTGGGGGTGGAAAGAGTTGATTTGAAGTGACTAAGTACTTTCTGACAAGATCAATAAAATCCTTTGATAAATTACCGTTTGATATCACTGATCCGTTATGGTTTACTTTGAATGACTCAGAAAATATAAGTATTGTGCATGGAGTCGGAAGCTTTTGAAAATATGTATTTGCTGTTAATTGTTTTAAAGTTAGCGTTGGCAATTACTAGACTACCATATATACATTTTCACGAATAAAACGTTCACGAATTGTAATATCACTTTTCATGTGACATCAAAGAAGAGGCATGGACAATCTGACGCATTTTACACTATTAATATTTTATTCTTCACATCAATATTTTATATTTCTACACATTGCCCTACCATACTCAGCCAAAATAACAAAATAAAATAAAAGCTCAATTCATGTCCCATAGGGAAGTATTAAGTAAATATCTACATGAAGGCAATATTTTTGTTTCCATACAAATACATTCGCTAAAATCTATCTTGTGATCTAATCAAGGAACCAAAGTTCCTTTTAAACACACCGACCACTTGTATTTTACATAATATTAATTCTAAAACATATAATTGTGCAGTATTCGTTAAACCCACACAACTTAACCATGGAAGTATACCCGAAGGTAAAGACTTGATGTTTTTCTTTGTTTTTGAAACTGTCTCGAGTTCATCAATATTTTCCCCATGATTTACATGTAAACTGACAATGACGTACTCGAGAATACATATCATGAACTTCTTCCAAAGCAATTTTCTGGTTGTTTGCATTCTCGTAGACTATCATATATAGCCCTCGTTATCTAGTACGTCAAATATTCGGGGGGGGGGGGGGTTACATCTAATTTCACATAACAGCTAGTCCAATCCTACTGTGTAAAATATTAGACCTTCTGACAATCCTCACTGGCTTCTCTTAATTGTATTTTTATATCTACTGTACTGAAAGAGAAGCCAATGTCCCTGTGCGGTACTCCCTCGTCAAACCATTGGTGTCGCCAGTTTGCCCAGTACATAGAGGGGTTTGTCTACCTTTATATTACCCGACAAGAGAGCACCGTGTAGGGGGATTGGACTATCCACTCTGTCGAAGTATAGTAAGAACAAAAGAACAATTTAGTGAAGCCAGGGAGGGTTGTCATAGTGTCTAATCTTCAGGATGAGATCAAAGCCAAACTGACGTAAATGCATGATCAACCTGCACTTGGTAGAGTACTGTAACAGTTTTTATCCACTACAGTTGAAACAAATCACTGTTTTCATTTGTTTTCTACTATGTAATGGATGGTTAGACAGCTATGTCTATGACATTTTCAGTTTCCTTTCCACAGAGTTGGATCTGACTCGAGATAATTCAACATTTTGTCCAATCTTTTGTCTCCCATGATGCATTCCTGCCAGTCAGGCCAGAATCGTTCCTTCATCCGAAAGCAATACTGTTGAAGGTTGACACAGTCACCTGCAGGAAAATGATAATTATAGTTTTCTTCTGTGATATCAAATCATGATATACGTTTTTCAAAGAAAGACAATATTTTACAAGAAAGTCCACACACGAAATTTCTACAAAGAGTGCCAACACGAATCGTTTTATATGGCTCATTACCTTTCACAAGGGCTTCTTGAGGAGAATCAGCAAGTTGCCAGACCATCTGTGCAATGAGCCCAAATATGGCACAATCTTCCTCACATGGTTCCTCACCAAACAGAAAGTTCTTGTCATCTAAAGATGATAAGATAATAAGCTTGGTAAATGTATGTACTCTTGTTATAAATAATATAAAAAATAGCATGTGTCTGTCTGTTATGTATGTATGTATGTATGTATGTATGTATGTATGTATGTATGTATATGTGTGTATATATGTGTGTATGTATGTGTATATATGTGTTTATACATGTATGTATGTATGTATGTATGTATGTATGTATGTATGTATGTATGCATGTATGTATGTATGTATGTATGTATGTATGTATGTCTATTTGTTAGCTCTATAATTGTATGCTATGGGTTTGTCATAAGATGTTGGCTAAGTTAGTAAAAGTTTATTAACCGAGCCATTGACCTAGGTTCAAGGGTGTTTACATTTTATGTAAATCAGTGAGTGTGTACCTTTTATGTAAATGAGTTAGTCGAGAATTAGCATATTAGGCTACCAGATAGCTGAATTTGTTTGTGAACAAGTTTATCGTGCTCTTGTTTTTTCATTAGAAGAAGACACGTAAGGACAGACCTGTATAAGTTATGTGTTATCTATATGTTTGTCAGTCAGTCAGTCAGTCAGTCAGTCTGTCTGTCTGTCTGTCTGTCTGTCTGTCTGTCTGTCTGTCTGTCTGTCTGTCTGTTTGTTTGTTTGTCGGTCTGGCTATTATTCATCTACAAGCATCTGTCTATCTATCTATCTATCTATCTATCTATCTATCTATCTATCTATCTATCTATCTATCTATTTATCTATCTATCTATCTATCTATCTATCTATCTATCTATCTATCTATCTATCTATCTATCTATCTATCTATCTATCTATCTATCTATCTATCTATCTACACTTGTCATCAAATCATCCCTAGTGACACCATTTGCTCTGTCTCAAATGACAGATATCATCTCATTTGAACAATGTTATGAGAACCGAAGATATTCTAGTATTTTACTCCGATTTATGATACATGGCGGTGTCGTACCCAAAAATACAGACAACGCTCTGATGTCTTTTTCAGCAATATGGTAGATATCTTCTTCACTATGTAGACCAATTCCATGAGCTTTTAACTTCTTCCTTAGTCCACCTCTTGTTAACTTTACTGCTAACCCAACTATACATGAACTTGGTAATAGGGTTGAAAAAGTCGAACGTTTATCAATCCATCGATTATAAACAGTTGTCCTGCAAGTAAAATGTATAATTGAAAGTATAATGCGTCTTGTTAAATGATTTCCCTAAAAATAAAAGTTATTAAAGTGACTATATGGATGAGGATTGGGTATTTATTTTGGATTTTTAATTTATAAAACAATTTCACCATGGCTTCGTACTTGAAAAATCAATGTGAAACAACATACTGTATGCCAATCAATTACAAAAGATTTATAAATGTGCACAATGCTTGTTGTATAAAACTCCAACATAAACACCCCAATCCTCATCCATTTTGCCACTTTAAAATATATGTTCCAGGTCCTTTTGAAATCGTGGTAAAAGAATTTTGGAAGTTTAATGTCTTGTTTTCAAGGAAATCAATAATCTTCTATTTTTACATAAATTAAATACAGTATTCGGCATATTGATTTCTAATTCATAAATGTGTATGGTAACTAGTTATGTTTTCTTGATCTCAACTGAGAAACATAGTATAATGGGTTTAAGTTTTCTTGAAGAAAGTGACAACAAAATCATTACATTTCCAAGGCGTATTTCCGTGGGCGTGTACAACCGAGTGTGTGTTCGTGCATATATAGTACTACTATACCCTTACCAATATAGATTTTCCTCTGCCATTTTCTGAAAAGCCCTTGCAATGGCTCTTTCTTGTGGACTCAAATGTTGGCTGAGATCTACTTGAAACTTTTTATTTAGAAATTCAATAATAAAGCTGGAATCACCCATGGTTTCCCCATTAAATTCAATCCATGGAGTTTTGCCTTTTGGTGACATTTTGCTACCATGTATGGTCTGTGAGAAACAAATATGATTTGATATATAGTTAACTTTAAGCTGTGAGCATACGCGGAATATTCAAAGAGTTAATTGCAAATCGCAAAATACAATATTAAATCTCAGGTAGGTTCTGTCTTACCTTAATAGGGGCATTTTGGCAAACCTCCAGTAGGGTTTGACTTTCTTTATATCATCATAGCGAACATCACAGGTAGGTTTCAACTTACATTATATGGTATCATAGCAAATCTGAGGTGGGTTTCAACTTGCCTTATATGGTATCTTAATGTAGGTTTCGACTTGCCTTATATGGTATCATAACAAATCCCAGATAAGTTTCGATTTTTTTTCGATATGGTATCACAGCCATTCTCAAAATAAACTTACCTTATATGGTATCTTAGCAAATCGTAAGTAGGTCTCCAGTTTTAATTGAAATGGTGAAACACCCGGGGCATATCTACCTCGGCCAGTTAAGTGTAATATTACCGTATCACTGGGATACGCGCCTTTCTTGCTGCGAGGAAATAATGTCGAAAAACAGATGAGTATTAGATATATTGCTGATTGGAACAGCATCATACATTTCGAAGAAGTAAAATATTTGAATCAATTTCTGTTGTCACACAATCACACTCAAGCAGAATGGGAAAAGAGCAGATGATTTCCATTGCTTGAGTACATTTTTATTCACAGTGTCAATGAAACTGGTTCCTATGCAACTATTCAGTCTATGTTTTGTATATTATTTATCTCTAGGTCTAGCTAGTTCTTGTTTTGTCTATTCTTTCTTTTTAGCCTATGTATGATAAATGTTGTCAATACTTTATGATTTTTTCCATTTTCATCAGAACGGAGTAATTTCTAAGATTGTAATAGGGGACTCAAATCATAGCAAGACAACCAATTTTCGTCTCCCTTTCATCTGAATGTTTTTAATTGTTATAAATCATAATCATGAATGAAATATATAGACTGTAAGATGTGTCGTATTGTTAATAATAATATCAAATAACAATGATGAATGACAGTAATAATTTAATTGATATAGCGACTAAAATCCACAGAGACAGTGATCAAAGCTGCTTAAAATACAAAACAAGCATAAAAGTATCAATACTAAATTCCAAATTCCAGATCTAAGAGAAGGCAAGATTAAAATGATACGTTTTCAGCATACGTTTAAAAACATTGAAATTATCACAACTACGGATTTGGAGAGGGACAGCATTCCATAAAACTGGGGAAGCAACACGAATATGTGTTTTTTGTCCTGGATGTATCGGTACTAAGTTTAATATGATCAGCGGAACGTGGACTATGCCCCGGGACATAGAGACTGACCGACTCGCTAAGATATGGAGGACCAGAACCATGAAGATTATTTAAAATTGATGACTAAATCTTATAAATAATATGCTGACTTACAGGCAACCAATGTAATTCCTGTAGAAGTGGTGTGATATGAACATAACGTGAAATAATTCTAGATCTGGTTGCAACATTTTGTACATGTTGAATGCGATTTATAGATTACTGAGGTATACCATGTAACAATGAATTTCACGAATCAATGCGAGAGGAAATAAGCGAATGGACTTGTTGTTCAGTGGCAGACCTAGACAGATATTGGTGAGACAATAATCAAGGATGGCGCCGAGGCTCTTTGCCTGACACTGGACAGAAATCAACGCTTTACCAATACGAATTTGTTTGTGCCATTGTAAGCAGGTTCATAATTCCCAAGAAAAAATAATAAATTCTGTTTTATCGTCATTAAGGCAAAGGAAATTCGAAGACATCCAAGCTACTATGATGACATCCGAAATACACCATTCAAGATTTCTAACTGTATCAAAGGAAAGACATGTACAAATTGAAGTCATCGGCGTGGAAATGGTATTTACATCCATGACTAGCAACCACGTCGCCCAAAGGATATGTGTAAACTTTGAACAAACTCGGGCCAAAGACCGAGCCTTGAAGTGCACATGTATCAAGAGGGTAATAGGGTGACTCAGCAGCCTGAGAGTTTATGATATTACAGATTGTCTACGATCAGCCTCGGAAAGATAAGATTTAAACCACCTCAATGCATTACCAGTGATACCTAGACGATCACGCAAGCGAGTTAACAAAAGCTTGTGATTAACTGTATCAAAAGCAGCGGAAAAATCTAACAAAACTAAAAGCACATCATGCTTAGAATCAAGAGCACGTAGAATGTCATTTGTAACAATGACTAGGTTTGTAAGCCGATTGTAAAGGTTCGTATAAGGAATTGAAGCGATGTGGTCTCTTAGTCTAATAACAACAATGCCTTCCAGAACGTTCGATAACCAGATTTAAACTGAATGCCTTCCGTAAGGGCAAAGTTTTGAGATTCTCATTCCTACAGACAATTGTTTGAATAAAACAGAACATATGCAATAAGTTATTTTTTTCTTATTGATTGCTCTTTGCCCCTTGCTGTAGCAATCTCCTGGCCAACCAGAACATGTAATGTGAAGCTTTATAGGACGTTGTAACATAGCACTCCGTAGAAAGAGTTTTAAGGCCCTAATACTTTTAGGGCAGATGTGCTTAGGTATCCCAAATGTATGTACCAAGTTTTAATGAATTTGAAGCGTGCATTCTTGAGATATAGCTTAATTACCGAAAACCATTAATTACGTAAATTGCTAATTAATATTCCTGGTTGTTTACCGAAACCTAAGCAGTTCTTGCCATTACCCTACCGAACACGTGTATAAATTTTTTTTTGAATTGGCCCAGTTGTTCTATAGAAAATGGTGATATAGATACACACACACACACACACACACACACACACACGCACACACGCATACATACATACATACATACATACATACATACATACATACATACATACATACATACATACATACATACATACATACATACATACATACATACATACATAAGCACAGACTTTTGACATCAGACAAACCGGGCCTAGTACATCCATACATAATCTATCTGCTAGACCTCGGATGTTCTTCCGATAAAATACAACACACGACCGAACTTCGCTATCGAGGATGAAACCGCATTTCGGGCAAGCCCTCACTGCGAACTTCGTTCGCTTAGAGTATCGAAAGAAAGCCCGAACGCTGCTAGTCCATACACAGACAACTAAGAACAACCTTGTTAGTTGTCTGTGGTCCATAGTGCCACGGTATATAAGTGACAGCGCTAAATAGGATAAGTAAATATTTACACTATGTAACCTGGCCATACCGTAGGGACTAAAATCAACATAAATAAAAACGCAGTGAATATTCATATATCTCCAAGGAAGATAAAAATGGTAGATTAGAAACTGGCCGACAGTTTTTGAGAATATTACAACCAAGCGAGGGGTTGGGGGTTCAGATTGTTCAGCAATATCAGGTGCGTGCTGGCTATAGCGTGAGACGAATGTCGTATCTCACAGACAATGAAAAAATGTGGTACTTGTCAAAATGTAAAATATAGCTCTACAGACATACGCTCCGAGATTTACGACAAATCTTCGTTCGGGGTTATCGGAGCGTATATTTCCAGCGCTATATTATTAAAGTAATGCCCGTGTCCACACAAACAATACTGCATCGTCGCAAACCGCGGCCTGTTTTACGGCACCGTTCTTAACGAGCCTCCCACTGCTCGAGGTGTAGCGGAAGAAACAATGGTTTGCGAGAATGACAATACTGGGGCTGCAACACTGCTTTTCTTGCCATACCTTGATTTCGTCGCTTCATGGTGTGACTGTGACTGTGACTCTACCTTTGCCATAAGTGTCGGGTTACTGGTACTTTAGGAACTCACTAGCACAGCTGATGTACACGGTTGGTTGTGGAAGTCTTTGGTCAATCTGAAGAGTTCACGATCAATACAATACGTCATGGACTTTATATTCATGAGTTTAGCCCACAGTCACTTGTGAGCTAATATTCTATTTAAGGATGGTCATAATACAAAATAAAGACGTTATTAGGTATTTACAAATATTCAAAATATACCGTCACCGATGTTTGCATTGAAAAAGACTATATTCAAGGAGCTAATATTCTATTCAAGGATGGTACTAGCTCACAAGTGACTGTGGTTTATTTAGCCTCAGGCTTAACCTCAGACCTGTGGTCCGAGTTTTCGTAGGGTCTATGCTTTTAGTGCATCTGGCGCATGACTTAGATTCCCAAGACCGATACCAGATTTATAACCTGGTCATTACTGGGATGTCTTCTCAACACCATCAAGTTACTTAAAGGTGGCAGTGAAAGACCACCTGTTGACTTTTAGCCAAGACTTCAATTCTTAACAGTATATTCCGGGAGTATGTTTAACGAAATTTGATTCATCTCCAGCAGAGATGCATGGGCATGTCTCAAAGCTATAACTGTATTAGCCATTTCAACTTGAAATAGCAGTTTGTACATTTTAGGGGAAAAAAACATTGGCTGCCATGAGAGGCAAACAGAAACAAACAGAAAGACAGTTATTTGAAAATTAGGACTGGAGTGAGCTTTCACAAACCGTGTCAGGAATATCGCCGATATATGGATAAACATTTAGGGAGCCTTCAGTATTTACAAGGGGGAGGGCCGGAGGAATCGGGGGGGGGGGGGCACGTATATTTTACAAACCTGTTCTTGGGGAGGGTCACATTTTACAATCCGTAGTTTTGTGACCAAATTGAAGATTCAATTATTGTCAGTTTGTTTTGTGTGTTTTGAGATGTGAAAGTGAGATGAGCACTCAACATTTATTTTTACGAGTACTTTACATGCCAAAATACAAAAATATAAAATACATATATTGTAAGAAAATTGTTTAAGAAAACGATGCATTTTGTTGAGTGTACCATTTCACCTTATCACTCACACTGTCAGTGAATGTTGTTAAAATATGATGGTAATGGTAGCAGTGTACTGCACAACATGGAAAGCACGTTTTAGATACTAACTAGATTGTGTATGATTATAGAAAGGTAAATAGCCAGTCTTTTACTGTTTGTCACTTTATATGTACAAATATTGCTTTCTAATACAGAGTCAAAATCATTTAATGTGTATGTATGACATGGGAATATTGATTATCGTTCAGTATATGCAATTGTCACGGGGAGGGTCATGTTTTACAAAATGGGACCGTAAAGGGGAGGGTCACTTTTTACCAATGGAGAATGGGGGAGGGGGGTGTTTTACTTACCAGACCATGTGTGATTTCCTCCGACCCCCCCCCCTTGTAAATACTGAAGACTCCCTTTATCCCGATCGACTAGCAGTAGCACACGTACGCCACATCATGCACAGCGCGACTTGACTAAAGAATAACGTCACATCAGTGCGTCACGCATGATGACCCAGGCCGGCTCGACCTCGGGATAAGTCAGAGCGCCCTCTTGCGGTTCATGGAATCCAAGATGACAGCTGACATGACACGGAAATACAAATAGGAGTAGTATCTGCGCGAGGAGTTTGAGAGGTCGTATATTTTTACTTTTGAAGTATTTGCTTAAGAAGGTAAGGAAGCGACATTTACTTTTGATGTCCTGTTATCCAAACTGCGTGACCGTAATACGAGTGCAAGCTCAGCTGTAGCAATTATTGTCGATATGCTAGCGGTAACCTTTTTCTACAAAAAAGTATGGCAAGGCGGTCCCGGGCAAATACGTCTTCATGAACGTTCAATGTTCAGTTTCAGGCATTTAATTCAAACGATACAACATTGTAAGTTAGTGTGGGTGGAACATTCCACCCCAGTTGTAAATGGTAGTGATGAAATATGAATCGCTATTTTATTATTTTCAACATTCGAGACATACGCATACTTGGAGACCGTGCATGATATGCACAGGTCAAAGCCCTCAGCATAAAATTGTTTATTTTGCACATTTCTGAGATGAGATAGACATCATAAAGATAACACACAAATATCAGTTGCACAGCCTTTACAAACTTTATATCATTAACGATATAAACAGTAACAATATGCACACTTCTACTAATAGTAATACAACAGACATGAGGTATAATAAGTTCAAACAAAATCCATCCACTGTTTCTTACATTACATTCTGTTAGTTACAGTGCATGGCTGTATTAGTGATAATAATACATCCATGTTACAGTGTTAAGAGTCCACACTGTGTATGTGCTGTTTGTATGTTATCTTTTTTTTTGTATCTATGTCAACATGAGACCTTGTGATCAGGCTCACTGATCTTGATAGTTAAATTTGTTTAACAGTTTGGGTAAGCTTCTCCAAAAAGAGCTGTAAACGAACAGAAATGCAGTTGCAAACACATCATACTTCATAGTAGTCATACTTGTTTGACAGAGAGTAAGTCACGATTCTGATAATTAGATTTTATTCCTCAGTATTTTTCCTCGTTCAGCCAAGGAAAATACTCTTGACCTAAGGCCCACTACTCGTCTAGTGACTCGTAGTGACAACCCTTAGGTCACGAGTATTTTCCAGCTGAATGAAGAAAAATATTGGAGAATAACATTATTATACCAGGGCCAGTAGATTATCAAAGAAAAATCAGGGAAAGTAATGGCAATTTTGAACGTTTTGACTCATTTTGAACACAGCAGAACCAGTGATGTAGTCACACATTGTTGTGACATAGATGCCCATTCCCCATGACATAGAACAACCAGAGTATATATTCCATATATTTTGTTCAACTTGGCTCATGCATGGTATGATGTCTGGTGTTGAGTCCTACAGGGACAATGTCATAACCAAGTCGTGTACACCATTCACAAGCAGGAGTAATTTAATAGGTTCGAACCCAGACTGTAGAGGTAAGAGGTATACACACCAACTGCCCTTATCTGCATCTTTAACCCTTAACTGCTTATTAAGCTTAGCAAAGACAGTCTTTGTCCAGTCAGCTATTCTGAATGTTGTCAATTTCTTTCTTTACTCTAGGGAAAAGAATCAACAACAGTTTTCAAGATGTTGTCAAGAGCATCTCCTGGGCGTCTTCAAGACACTTGTCTTGAGTACATCGCTGACAATTTACATGAACTGTGTCAAGACTTCCAAGTGGATAACAATGGTGTACATGTACAGATGCAATTCAAATACACAGATATCTTTCTTCATCCTGATCTGGCAGATGGCCTTTTACAAATCCTCGCCAAACGAAAACAAGTGACAGACACCTCACTCAGTCTATTTGCTGACCCGAAAAAGACCAGTTTGAAAAGAGTGTTTCTGAAAAATGCACAAATAACACCACGAGGCCTGCAATTTCTTAAACATCATAAACTGATTGATTTGGATATATCTGGCATCATGAGAACAATAAGTGGCAACGATATCTTAGAAGCACTCGGCGACTGGACATTAGGTCATTTACAAGTTCTTAATTGCAGTGGTGTGAATCCTTTTGCCAACTTTCGTGATAATGAACGAGTGTCCGCTCAGTGGTCGAACTTGCAATCACTGATGCACCTAAATATTAGCAAAACAGAAGTGGACAGTCTCATGTTGGAGATATTAATTGATCGACTCCCACTGTTGGAAAGTTTAGATATTTCTCACACTCGCGTCGACAACATTAAAGCTGTAGAGAGGTGCAAGGATCGGCTAAAATCATTGACGATGGCTGATGTCAAAGTTTCTCTGGAGACATTCTGTACCCTAGTAAATATGACACAACTCAGACAACTGGATATTTCAAGGAGGGCAAACAACGACTCTTGGACAATTGGTGACCCGTTGATTAAAAAGAGCCTGAATAATTTTCTAGAATCACCCTCCGTCCTTCCTCATGTCACCTCCTTGGATCTGTCTGGCTGGGAGTGTCTCCAGGAGGACATTTTGAGACAATTCATTCAGAATCACCATAAGCTCAAATTTATTGGGTTGATGCTTCTATCCACCTTATGTCAAGCAGATTTCATCAGTAATGAAGAACATGAGGATTTCAGATCTGATCTTAAGGTGGGTCTTACAACTGTTTGCTTTGTTTTTTGTTGTGTTGTAACTACAGAGGTAAAAAACACATTGTCATCTTGAATTATAAAGGGAATTTAATGCTGATTTCCTTCTATTGTAATCTCCATGGAAACACATGTCAACGGGGTAAAAATACCGCAATTTATTGGCTGCAGTGCTTGTGCTGACACTCATTGTTAGTATCAGAGTTGTCGATGGCTGAGTGGTTCCACTTTTCTCTTACTGCTGCGACCGGGGTTTGATAAAATTGACCATGCTGTAAGTAAGAAGAGTGTCATTCAGTTTGACTCGCCAAACAACGCAGGTTTTCCCCGGGTAGACCGGTTTCCTCCTGTATTAACACTGATCCCATGAGGGATGGTCCTCACTGGACTTCTTGGGAGGTAACTATCCAGTATAAATGAAGATTATTATTATTATACATCATGGATGAGTTCAGGATAAAAACCATTTGCAATCTGTCAGCTAGAAAGTCCACATCGCTGGCACTGTGACTGCACTAGCTCTTGTAGTAGATGATCTTGCCCTTTATATCTCTGTTACCCAAGCTCACCACTGAACTTTCATGCCTTGTAAAACAACAGACTCTGTATTTACTACTGAGATGTCAGTGAGTTGATTAAAATTTACTTCTAATGTGATATACAGTGCTTGGTTTCCAGTAGTATTTTAATGTAACAGTTTTTACAAGTAAAATTGCATCTATCATGGTTTACATCATATATAAACATGTCTATGTCGCACTTGTTAGCGTTAATTTAGGGAGGGGAGAGGGGGGTTTGCCCTAAACGAACAAAGTTTGCTGCTTAAGATTGTGCGATCGCCCCTTTGTTTATTTGCATGTATGGATTATTCACAGGTTACAGGAGACTCTACAGAAGCCCAGCTACTAGAGGCACTGAATCGTTATCGTAACAGAGCCAACTACGCTCACAAAGCCCTATTCAATCTGTTCACCTTCACACAGGGTATAACAGAAACTAGCTGTCAAATGTTAGAAGTAAGTTAACATTTCTTCAAACTACATATACACACTTCATAATGAAAATTTCTATTCACAGAGTCAAAACATTTCTTGGAAGTGAATCCCCAATTTTCACTGATGTCTCATCAGCAGCATCAGGGATGTACTATGAGACGTCGGCAAAAATGTGGGATTTGCTTCCAAGACGTGTTTACTCTGTGAAAGGAAATTTTCATTTTGATAGTATGGTCCCAGAGTCCATGAACATTCATTCATTCTTGTACACATTTATCATGTGAACAATGAAATAAGAGTACTTACAAAATTCATCATCTATTCGGAAAATCTAGTGGCATAAGCCGAGTTTACAAATGATTATTTACATTTGCAACCTTCTGAACCCACCAACCTTGTTTGTCTCACGAACGACTTTTGAAAAGGTAAACATAAACAGTTTAAGGAAACATTTCTCAGATTCACATTATTTTACCTCAACTACTAGCAAAAAAAAAATAAAAATTCATTCATTATGTGATTTTGTGTTCCTTATTCAAGTTATTAATTATATTAATTCCTGGATTGTATTATTGTGTGCAAGTTACATATACCGGGGGTAGTTTAATTTATGGTAAATCAAGCTTTGATTCAGCCTGGAATCCATGCAGATGGGGATTTTTAAATTTTGCTTTAAGAGGGGAAAACAAAATTTAAAATCCCAGATAGTGTGGTGTTCTAGGATAGCTTTGGTCATAGACAATGGAGGGAAGAGGGACGTGCAACTGTGAAAAACGTGAAAGAAAAACTCATCCAGCCATGATACATCCGTTGGAATGAAAAGTGATCCCATTTTAACCCATGGAACTAGAGTGACATCATTCATTTAGTTGAAGAAAATGGAGGAGAAATACTTTCATTGCATATTTAATACATCATCCTTTGTTTTACAGGCAATATTTGGAACTTTACGGAACTTTCCAACACATCTTGGGATTCAGATGGCTGGCAGGTAAGTGAAAGATTTTGGCAAGACTAACAATTTTCAGAGTATGTAAGCACTGAGGAAATTAAAGAGTTGAGAAGTCAGACTAACATACAGGTAGGTTAATCTGGATTTTGTGTTTATAGAGTTGACATAGATTGTGCTTTGTAAGTGAACTCTTTCAATTTTTGGTATTACTAATTTCAAGAAAACTCCAACTTATTACAGTTACAAATAAAAATCCGGGGTCACCATACAAATTTTTTAAATAGAGGTCAAAATAATATCAAATTTAATCATTTTAGAGTCAAAAATGGCCGCTAAATACTGTATTTTGAAAACAAGAAGGTGAGATCCCAAATTTCTAGAAGTATTTTGGGACCAAGAACAAGCTTTATTTGTAAATCTCCAGGTGCCCCACATTCTGTTGCTTAGAGAACAACCTCTCCCAAGCAAGATGGAAAACGTGGAAGTGTGTGAAATGAATTATTGTCACAGGCTATACACATACAATGTCCACCAAAAGGGTAGACACATGACTGAACAAATTTGCACTTCTGTCACAGAACTTACATTTTTTATTAGATATTTATATTAGTTCTGAAGTCGAAAAGTGTATATTTCCAATTCTTAGGAATGCTTATTCTATTACCTTTGTGTGTTTGTCTTTTCAGTGCAACCATGTTTAACTTAGCCAGAGGACAACTGGCAAACAGCATCCATGTATCTATTCTGACTGAGCTGGTCAAGTTGACATTAGTTGCCATGGAGACATTTCCATACAGCCAACAGGTCAGTTCATGCATTACTAGTACTCACTAACAGCTCGTGATTTAGCTGAAATATATGAGGCAAATTATTTATGCTCTTAGTTTGGAACTAATAAAAATAAATAGCACATAAGGGTTCTTCTCAACCTTAAAGGAGTGCTGGTCTGTCTGTCTGTCTGTCTGTATACATATATGTCTGACTCTATTTGCCTTGCTCTGTAGAAATCACTGTCTGTATAGCTAGTTATTGTTTGGGCAGGGAATACCTCTTTATATTCTAATAGTTTTGTAGTTTTGAATTCTCAGGACCTGTAACAGCTTTTTACCTCATAATTGAGGGTCAAAATAGAACAAGAAGGTTGACTTATTCTCAGTACCTGTAATGGCATTTCACCTCATCCTATAATGTCAAAATAGACCAAGAAGGTTGACTTATTCTCAGTACCTGCAATAGCATTTTACCTCATCCTAGAGGGTCAAAACAGAACAAGAAGGTTGACTCATTCTCAGTACCTGCAATAGCATTTTACCTCATGCTAGAGGGTCAAAATAGAACAAGAAGGTTGACTTATTCTCAGTACCTGTAATGGCATTTCACCTCATCCTATAATGTCAAAATAGACCAAGAAGGTTGACTTATTCTCAATACCTGTAATAGCATTTTACCTCATGCTAGAGGGTCAAAATAGAACAAGAAGGTCGACTTATTCTCAGCACCTGCAATAGCATTTTACCTCATCCTAGAGGGTCAAAATAGAACAAGAAGGTTGACTTATTCTCTGTACCTGCAATAGCATTGTACCTCATGCTAGTGTGTCAAAATATATAGAACAAGTAGGTAAACTTATTCTCACACACACCTATAGTAATGCATGTGAAGCGTGTGGAGCGGAAGTTATGGTGTTGATCAAGAAATTGAATGTTCTTTATTTTTATGATGCACCTAGGCAGTAATATTCTATTTCAGGTACTGAGAATTAATAGACCTTTTTTTTCATGTCCATTTAAGTAATTGATGATATTTTACCAAAATGTAAAATTCAGTATTTACTCTACATATAACATGTTAATAATTCATTTTTTGAACTACTTGCATATCTTTTTCAGCTGCAGAAGAACTGTCTGTTGATTCTGTACAATGATACTGTCCTGAGAGACGTGGTAAGTTATTGTCAGAGTATAAGCATGTAACAATACACACTAATACTGAGAGAGTAAATTTGAGTTTACATTGTATCATAAAGGTGGTCGTACTTGTAATCTGAAGTTTTGACAATTCACCCATAAAGTACAGGGACTGTACCCCTTTAACAATATACTTCCAAATGAATATTTGATGATCGTCTTATATTTTACAGAAATTTGACCGATGCAAGACAGCTTCCCTGTCCATACAGTGTCTGCGAACATTTGATGACTCCCCTATGAGAACAATGGCGGTCTTCATCCTGTCAGAAGCAGCCCTGAAAATAAGTACAGAGGAAATTGAAGAGTTGGGAAGTCAGACTAACATACGGGTAAGCTAATCTTGATTTAAGGTAGAATACACCTTGGAAATAATAATAATAATAATAATAATAATAATAATGATTTATTTCAAGAACCAGCTCATATGCTGAAAAATTGCTCAAAACATAAAAAGACTTGTTATAATACACAGATTAAAAACAATCCATCAAAAATCTTTTCCAAAATTTACTGTTTAACAATCACAAAATCAGATGATGATGATGATGATGATGATGATGATGATGATGATGATGATGATGATGATGATGATGATGATGATGATGATGATGATGATGATGATGATGATGATGATGACAAGCTTTGATACGACAAATCATTTTGGAGAAAATTAATTTAAGAACTTTATTTTTAACCTCAGTTGTGAAAGTGATTTTATTTATGTTGATAAATTATGATTAACATATTTTCATTTAAATTCTTGAGTTTGTATAATCTGAATACTAGTATTACCAAGAAAGTCTCTACACTGAATCTGCTTTGGTTTTGTCAGTGTTCTCTTGAATTGAGATAATAAATATACTACAATACTAGAGTGTCTATAGATTTTGAGTTTAGGCAGCATGTTGTTTTTTACTACAAAACCAGAGTGACTATAAAGTTTCAATTGGGCAGCATGGTGTTTTTTACTACAAAACTAGAGTGACTATAGAGTTTGAGTTAGGCGGCATGGTGTTTTTTACTACAAAACCAGAGTGACTATAGAGTTTCAATTAGGCGACATGGTGTTTTTTACTACCAAACCAGAGTGACTATAGAGTTTCAATTAGGTAGCATGATGTTTTTTACTACAAAACTAGAGTGACTATAGAGTTTCAATTAGGCAGCATGATGTTTTTTACTACAAAACTAGAGTGACTACAGAGTTTCAATTACTACCAAACCAGAGTGACTATAGAGTTTGAGTTAGGCAGCATGGTGTTTTTTACTACCAAACCAGAGTGACCATAGAGTTTCAATTAGGAAACATGGTGTTTTTTACTACCAAGCCAGAGAGACTATAGAGTTTCAATTAGGTAGCATGATGTTTTTTACTACAAAACTAGAGTGACTATAGAGTTTGAGTTAGGCGGCATGATGTTTTTTACTACAAAACTAGAGTGACTACAGAGTTTCAATTACTACAAAACTAGAGTGACTATAGAGTTTGAGTTAGGCGGCATGATATTTTTAATGTCTCACACTATGTTATTTGTTACGAATTACACAAGCAAACTACAGACACTGTACATGTATGTATAATTTGAGGTATATGGTAACCAGGATTTGTGGTCGTGTATAAACTATTGTGAGCAGCTAGTCTAGGAATCTTTATAACTTAATATCATTTATTTTTGTAACCTAGAAACTTCTACAGATTGTGAAAGAGAAGATTGAAGCCAGACAGGTTGACTATGCCTTGAAATTTACACTAAGTGCCCTTTGGAATCTTACTGACGAATGCCCAAAGAGCTGCTCTCTCTTCCTAAAGGAGCAAGGCTTGGAGATCTTTCTACAAATGCTAGAGGTGAGAAGAAGTGGACATTGTTATGTACCATTCTTTATCCCTTCATTTTTTAAGAGCTTCATATTAAGGACTAAAGGAAAATTTTGTCCATATCATTTTTGGGACATTTTAGGACAGGAATGACATAATGTTAAAGTTTTGTCAGTAGACAGTTTAAAATCCAAATTTCATATGTGATGGGAAAAAATAAGAATGAATGTAATTTGCATTTTAAGTATGAAATATGTCATCTAAAGTCAAGAAAAAGTTACTGTGATATTCCTAACATGGGGTGGGGGAAGGGGTGGGGATGGGAAGGGGTGGGGATAGGGGGGATAGGACAAAGTTATTAACAGAAAAATCATGCAATCCTATTTTCAACCACCATCTATATGTCATGGAAACTCTAAAATGAACTCAAACATGACATCTAACATTTTAACACTTTAATTCTATGCACTTACATGTACAAAAGGCTGAATGGATTGTACGCTCCTTAGTCCTATGTGAGTTAAAGAAGTATGAAAGCCTATTGTGCCAGATGTAATCATTTGTTAGCTCTGAGTGGTATATAAAAAGTAACATCATTTTTATAATACATGTATTTCTTTTTCTGCAGGCATTCCCAGATGAAGATAATCTGCAAACCAAGGTTCTGGGTTTGTTGGTAAGAATTTTATACATGTACATTGTTTACTACCTGGTAAACCAAGATATTCAAGTGAAAACTGTACCAGAGTTTGGATTACCTTTAACATAACAAGTGGTGAATTTTAAAAGGAATGCTACTACTTTCAATTGGCATTGTTTCTCTGTTAAATGAAACCAATTTCTAAAAAATTTAGGTTCATTATGCATGAAGTCATTAAAATTGTTTCTCGAAAGGCCCATGATTCAATCCCATGTTCTTGCATTAGTGCTATCAGTGAAGCCATAGGGAATACTTACGTTCATTTTTTTTAGGATTAGCTTTTCAATAACTCAACTAGACAACTGTTTCTCGTAATTAATTTTAATTTGACGAGTATTTACTTTCTATCAATTTTTCAATCGAAAGAAAAAACAATAAAGCTAAAAAAAACATATTTTATTACAATATTTGGCCTACTGTTGAACTGTGGGATAATTTGAAAACTGCTCTCATTTGAAATTTTTTTCCTGACTCAAGAAGTGGAATATTTCTGAATAATATAGAATCATTTGAATCATTTGCAGAATAACGTGGCTGAGGTTGGACACTTAAGAGTAATCCTGGTTAAAGAAGACTTTATTCACCAGCTGAGGTAGGTGGTTTTCAATGTATTCAAAGAAGAGAGACTCTACTCTTTACAAAGAAGAGATAAAATATATACTTAATAAAGCCATAGAGTGTCATGTATTGTATACCTATCAATCCTCTTTACTCCCAAGGGGGTATTTGTTTGTACAAAAATATGTTTGAGTTGGGAGAAAGGTTTAAATCCTCCCCCGTTCTACATCCCCCCACCCCCCTTACATCAGCGTGTACATTTTGTAAAGATCCACATCTTGCAGGAAGATATTAAATTGTTTAAGCCAGTGTGTTTATTTGTCACATTTGGACGATAAATGTTTATTCAAAATGTACATTTTTTCAGAGACTGGCAGGAAAATATCAGAAGTGTGGTATTCATATTTAGTTTCTTTCGTCTATTTGAGTGAGTCACTTTGTATGTTATAGCGCCCTCAGTGTCAGGATCATCACATTAATGTGACTTTTATCAGGGTTGTATAACCACCATGATTTGTCCCCTGGGCTTAAAATAACAGCCCCCCCCCCCCCCATTCATAAAAAGGAACATGTTTACTGAGTACCTTCTGTTGAATATGAAATTTCCATGAGTCTTCAGTGCCATTATTTCTAAGAAATATTTTACGCTAAAACAAAACCGAATATTGTTCAAATCCATACTAGGTTGTTAGTAGCAACATGTTGCTTTAAAAGATGATGCTGTTTTAAATCTAAATTCAGACTTGATGCTATGTTCAATATATTTGGTGTCAAAACAGAACAGAGGTGTAACTGTGCAAGTAAAAGTTCTAAATATGTGTCCCTAATTAAAATTAAGACAAAGACAAATAAATAAAGATATATAAATGTATAGTGTATTTTCAGAATTTTCACTGTAAGGTAATCATAAACGAAGTTTAAGTCATGTAAATAATAATAATAATAACTTTATTGCCACATATAAACTTAAAAAGTTTACAATGGAAGTCGGTGTGGTTTCGCAGTCAAAACACAAAAGATACAAAAACTAGGATATAATACAATGACAGACACAAATAAAAAGGCAGTGACTAAAAAAATGTTCTGATCTAAAGACCTGCTAAAAACTGTATATCATGCTCTGTTTAGTGTGCGTATGGCCGTGGGATAGAAACTTTACTGAAACGATTTGTACGTGATTTAATTGATCTAAACTTGGTATTGCTGAATAATATAAACATTATATTAATATTAACAAAGTAAATTCAGAAATTCAAATATTGTGGACTGTGGCCACTTATGCAGTGTCTAAGGGTCCTAGGCGTTAGAGCAGGAGGAAACCAAAGTACCCAAGCAAAATCTACATTGTGGGTCAAACTGAGCATCACTATTTATGCATACAGATCTGGGAAATTTCTTCTCAAAACCAGCCAACAAGTTTCAACCCAGATTGCAGCGGTAAGAAGCAAAAAAGCTAACTGCTCAGCCACTGACAACTCACTTGCAAGCATCTCTCTTTGTTCAAATGCTGTATAGAGAAACTTACTAAATATGTCAGAAGTCCCTTACACAATTTATCAGTTGAGTTGGCTGTGGTGGGAGATATGTCTTTGAAATGTATTGACAATTTGTTGCAGTATGAATTTTATGTTATGAATAAATGACTGCAAAACATACATGTACAAGTTATGTGAAACCCACAAAAACGAAAGCTTTGGATAGGACATAAACCCTCCACGTGAAGGGTCTATGGTTAGTAAAGGATTCATTAATCAATGTGGTTGATGGCTACAGTACACATACTCAATCAGCAAGCATTTATACCTGCAAACAACATCATGCACTCTCTTAAATGGAAAAAGTTTGTCAATTTAAATTTTGCTGGAATAGTAGGGTGGCAGTCAAGCAAGTATGGTAAGAACTGACCTCCCCACCACAGCCAACTCAACTGATGTTATAAATTGTGTAAGGGACCAACTTATAAGCAACTACAAGCTAAGAATGACAGACAGCCAAATTATAAATAACCCCACGTTGTACCAGACAATGAAATAAATGGCCATATATTATATAATAAGTTTGTATTTCTGTGTTATACAGGCTCTTGCTTGGCAGCAGTAAGATCGAAGTGAGTTACTTTGCTGCAGGTGTCGTAGCACATATCATAAGTGATGGTGCAGAACGTTGGCCACTGTCAATGGAGCTGAGAAATGAACTACATGATTGCTTGGTAAGCAGATTTGATCTATATTTTATTTGTTGAAGGTTGAAAAGATGTGTTGACATGCCAGGTTTGAATATAGCAGTGGTCTCAATTTCCATGACCACCGATTTATCATTTTTGACCACCAAATTCAACTTGTCCACGTGCACTATTAAACTGTTGTAGAATTAAGCTGAAATTTGAAAGAAGTATGAAGTATTTTTGTTTCATGATCACAATTTGTACATTATTCATTGGTCAGGTGAACAAACATTAATCATGGAATTTTCATTATTAATGTATAATTATGCCTGAACGAAATAAACCATTTCCTCAAGGGAGATGTCATCAATTTGTTATCCTTGGAGATATATTGTATCGCAATTGATGTTGCATTAGCACAATAACATTTTCAATGAAATCCACTAAAAATCAATCTTATTGATGTGCGTTAAAAAGTTTGGATATGTTTACATGACAGATACATTTTGTACCATTTATATGAAAATGCCAAAAATGGAACTAATAAAAAAATTATGCTGTTTTGCACATGTGCAAACATAACACAGTGGTTAGGAGCATGCGTAAGTACGTATGTCTACTTTCAAAAGCTCTTCAAATTGTTGCTCGTTGTTGTGCATTTTGGCATCTCTGCATAAACATTATGTGCAAACCCAACAAAATAGCTGTGTTTCATTTCAAAATGGCATTGTGTAAATGTAGCCAGAGACAAAATATTTTTAAAAATCTTATCTTTATTGTATTTCAGTACAAGACAGTTAATGATTGGGAACTTCCTGACAGCACTGTGGTTGCATATAGGTCCTTTCATCCATTTTTTCCTCTGTTGAGATGCACGGACACCCCAGCAGCACAGTTGTGGGCTGTTTGGGCAATGCTGTATGTTTGCAATATCCATGGTAATTAAATTTATCATTTTGTCTGTTGGACTGCATGGACACCCCTGTGTTGCATGTTTGCATTAGGATTGTCAAGAAAACTTCTATTTCTTTAATACTAAATTATCCATGTTATTACATATCTACCAGAGATTACGTGCACCGGTGTGTGTGCGCGCATACTAGTGGTATTTTCACTGCGGGTTAATACCGAAAACGTTATTGCTTACCTACATGCAAATGATATGCAAATGATATGCAAATGAGGGTGTGATCATTCACTACACATGAAATTGTGTGATCGCGCTGTATTGTTTTTATGGAAATTTGCCTTTTCAAATAAACATATGTAATACTAACAGAACCCCATAGCACTTGAGTTCCAGTGTTGGTACACAGGGGTATTTACTCTCGTGCTTGCAGTCTTTTCTGCTGCACTTTCACTCACTATGCTCGTGAAAGTATGGACGCAGAGAACACTGCAAACACTCGTGCAAATACCCAGATTATTCAACACTTGCACTCTTGTGTCATGGGGCTCTGTCATATTATTTTCATATACTGAAATACATGATATACAGAGTACGTAGCTATCATAAATTAGGTTTTCACAAACAGAAAATTAGATGTAAATTTACAAACGGTACACACACAGTCATTAACAATGGTATGCCTTCCTTTATCTCTACAGACAGGTACTGTCCATTGCTACTTGCAGATGGTGGATTACCGTTACTCAAGCAACTGCTTAGCAATCCAGCAACCAACCTCAAAGTCAGGGAAACTGTTGCTAAAGTACTTGAACTCTTAGAGAAGTGTGAACCCTCCCAGCAAGCTGCATGACTAGATGATAGTTGGTTGTACATGAAGTAGTTTTAACCATCAAGTTGTGGAGCTCTCTGACTACAATTTTAAACCATCAAGTTGTAGGGCCCTGACTTCAAAATTCTGCCATCAAGTTGTGGGGCTTTGACAATGAATTTGAACCATCAAGTTGTGGGGCTTTGATGGTGAAGATAAACCATCAAGTTGTGGGGCTTTGATGGTGAATTTAAACCATCAAGTTAGTGGAGCTATGAAAACAAATTTAAGCATCAACTTCTGAGCTTTGAAGACAAATTTAAACCATCAAGTTGTGGAGCTTTGACTTCAAAATTCAGCTATCAAGTTGTGGAGTGAATACTTTGACTTTCAACCAACGAATTTCACATTTGTAGTCATGTCTTACAAGTTATGAGGATCTACCCACAAAAAATAATGATTTATCTGTATCCAAAGGACAGTAATTTTTTATTTGAAATTACTACTGCTTGTAAATTTTAAGTTTGTGAGTGTTTATGAGTGGTTTTATCAACAAGTGTTTACTGACTTCAATGTGCAGACTTGCTGAGAAAGGGGTCTGTTTTAATTGAAAAAAAATGAAAATAAACACATTCATTTCTAGTATACCTTACATTTTCCTCTTTTGAATTGGCCTGTTAGAATATACTAGGTGAGTATGTGAAGGAACTCTTGACATATTAACTTTTATTGAACCTTCATATCAGTCATAAATGTACAAGAAGATATATCAAATTGTGTCAATCCTAGGAGCTAAAGTGGCCATATGGATGAGGATTGGGTATTTATTTTGGATTTTTTAATTTATAAAACAATTTTATCATGGCTTCATACATGAAAAACCAATGTGAAACAACATAGACCAAATCTGCATTTGTAACTGAATACATGCCAAAAAAACGTTAACAAACGTATAAAATGTTTCTTATATAATTACAAACATTTTACACAGTTATTAATGTTTTACAATTTATTGAGTTACAAACACAGACTTGTTTCACATTGATTTTTCAAGTAGGAAGCTGTAATAAAATTATTTTAAGAATTAAAAATCCAAAATAAATACCCAATCCTCATCCGTATGGCCACTTTAAGGTTTTTTTTTGTACTTGTAAATACTGTATAGCAATAACTGCAACAATGCCTTGATTGAAAAAATTATAATATGAAGTGTCTTGTTCCTTAGTTTGTTTTCTTGAAATTTCCTCAGAACATTTACCACCCACAGGGTTCATACTATCTTTGTATGTTCTGTAATTTCAATATATTTTGATAGATACATTTATGAAATAATCAGTATAAAATTCCTGACATGTCTCCCTAGCAACATGTCTAACTGCACAATGTATGATAGATGTGTTTCAAAGTACTTCCCCAAAATGACATAAGTTTGCAATGAGAATGTCTCGACACTGGCTGAAAAACCTGATAATGCAAGTGATTCTACACCAGCTCTGATAAACATTTTGTTTTGAGGCAAAATTAAAACATATGGACTTTCTTGTGAGTCACCACAGAGTTAGTCTTGATGCTAACTGTGGTTCCAAATCTCAAGATATCTCTTCACCCTGTCTAGCTTAATGAGAAATCATCAACCAGAACGTTGTGAATGCAAATGAGTAAACCCCTAACTATTAGAATGATGTAAACTGTGTAAACGGTGTCCTTATATGACAAATATACCATATTTGGACATGTAAACAGTGTGTAAACAGTGTCCTTATATGACAAATATACCATATTTGGACATGTAAACAGTGTGTAAACGGTGTCCTTATATGAAAAATATACCATATTTGGACATGTAAACAGTGTGTAAACGGTGTCCTTATATGACAAATATACCATATTTGGACATGTAAACAGTGTGTAAACGGTGTCCTTATATGACAAATATACCATATTTGGACATGTAAACAGTGTGTAAACGGTGTCCTTATATGAAAAATATACCATATTTGGACATTATGTAACTGATTCCAATAAACACTAACTTAACATTGGACAGAATTCTGTAATGATTAACATAGACATGATGACTTTGTTTGAATTTGAAATTTCATCTCAGGACCTCATTGAGCTAGTCATGAAAAGAGATTTGAAGTCACAGATAGCATCTAGATGACCACAGAGTATGGGATAGGGGGAACATCAAACTAGGTGCATCTCAAGAGTTGCTGTGTATAAGTTGCATATTGCATAGAGGGCAAAGTGCTCAACACGTATGAACCCTGTGAGTAATACATCATTATTATCATTATCACGTCATGTCTGCAAAAGATTACAAAGTAACGATGTGTAAAAATTATATTGTGTTATATAAAGATAATTGTATCATTAGTTATACCCTCACTAAATCACGCCTCACTAAATCATGGTTTCGGTTAACTTACAGATTGTCACTTTGGCACACATAGTTTTCTTTGTTCACTTTCTTGTACTTTTTACATATAAATAAGACTAGCCCCTTGTACGCTTCTTTTAAGCCATTGTACTTCACTCTTCTGTGTGCACTTTCTACTATATTAAACTTAGAATGCCTGGAATAAATATCTACCCGGTACCTGCTGTTACAATAAGTGAACAAAATATACAACATTGTATTTTAAAAATTTAGTTGTAACAATTCAAAACTTTTATGCAAAACAAGATCGATATTGCAGGCTGGAGTATTCTACACGCACTTTATGAGATTTTGATATAGTCATAGCCAAACTTGTATACAAAACCCATCAGTCTTTCATTACTCTTTCAGTCCCATTGAAATTCTAATCATGTTTAAAGAAGTGCATGATTTTAACTAATTAGCAGTTAAAACTCATAACACCAAAGTAAAGTGTTTCTGTATACATGTATACCACAATCATTTATATAGTATGCATATCAAGTGTAAAAGTATACTGTTTCATTTGCTAATTGACCACATAAGAAAGGCCACATGCAAGGCTTGTAAATAAACCAATTGAAACAGTATACCTTTAAACTTGATATGAATGCTATAAATGAGTGTAGCACAAAGGGAAAGTGCTTTATTTCAGTGTTACCCATTGTATTTTAGATTTCTGTGTATGTCTTCAGATTTCATAGTTATGTGTTATTCAGAATATATAAAATGAAAATTGTTATAAGTCGATAAATAATGTTTTTTTTCTCTAAATATTTTATCATCTGTTCAGATTGTAAACATGTAAAATTGATTGATGTTGATCACATTTTCAGTAGAAATAGACAACTTTTGTGATAATTCAAGTAAGCAATACAATTCTAGTATATGTTTATTGCCCAAAAGAGTATACAACCTATTTCAAGCATCATTCAGTGGCTCTGTTTGATACAACCATGCAGCAGAAACCAATACAAAACTGCACATGCTACATTTTAAGATAGCAAGATTGAATGAATACAGTTTCTTGCTACATTTTATCTAAATGAAATGAAGTAACGTGCCACCATGCCTGCAGATGTCAAATGCAGATTTCAAAACATTGGCACCAGTATGTCTGCATCTAGTTGCAGAACAGTTGCATTGTTTATTTCAGAGTAGACAAAATGTGGTAAGTAGTTTGCTATATTTCTATCCTAGTGTAAAATATGCAGTTTCTTATTTGCTTTCTGCATGGTTGTATCAAACAAATCCAGTGAATGGTAACTTGAAATGTGCTGTATATGTCTTTAGGAGACTGAATCTTATATAGGCCAATAGCTAAATCAAACAATCAAAATTAATGCTTTACTCTTTTTGATGTACATTTGTATTTGGAAGAAATTATTAAACTTCTCTAATTAAGAGTTTGAATACTATCTAGAACTATTTATATTGCTTAACATGTGATTTGAGAGACAATAATTATAAAACCCTGAGCTATGTCAGATCTCTGAATGATCAAAGTAATTATATGAACAAAATAGTGTGTTTTTTTAAGGCAGTTGTGTTAAGGTGTAAAAAAAAAAATTGTGTAGTTCTGATTACATTCAATTTTAAAATAGGTTGGGTAGGTAGATTTTTTATTTTATTTTATTATATTTTTTTTTCATGTCTAGTTCAGGTTTTCCACAGTTTTCCAAATGGTCTCTGTGTTGTTTATTTCTTCCTATCAGATGTGCAGCCATTACAGTTTGGAAGAATACTTTTATACTGTCTTTTTAAGTTGATGTCAGTTTCCGCACCCACTATTTCTTGCGATTTTATTGTTATTTTTCTCCAATACGTAAAAAAAAAGTTTAGGGTCGGTGTGAAAACCTAGGTGGGGTCGGGTAACTGGAACATCTTTTATGCTTTTCTACCAATTCCTTATAAATATCTTGTGCATAACACATCAGATCAAAAAATAGAAAACAGTTTTTGAAAGAGCAAAGATGGGCTTAACATTTCATTTAACAGGGAATTAGAACCTCAAAGTTTTCTAGGTTTCATCCAGTTTGAGTGAAATGGGTTTCTCTTTATCGTACGTATATCTAGTGTAAAGAGGATATATTTTATAGTTGATAGTGCCTTGGCAGGTTTTTTTCATGGCTTTTGTTTGTAAAATAAAAAACAATTAGTATTCGGAGACCGTGCTCAAACTAAAAAGTATCATGAATTCGCTGTCATTTGAATATGTTATATTGTGTGTAGATCTGGACACATACTGACTTTTCTCAATTAATGTATCACACAGTAATAACTTTGAGTAAGCTTGTGTAACAATTAGTATACCCAAAGTATACTTGCGTTAGTTAGGCAACTCATAGAAGTAAAAAAAAAAAATTCATTTTTGCCCTAACAAATGATGACTCACTGAATAATTTGAATTCAAATGTAGAGTTCCTTATTGATAGTGTAACTTTTTGAAATTTTTAAGAAACAGATAACATTGGAAAACAGATCGATGTGATGGAGAAGGCACCGAAGGGTGTAATTTTGAAGATGGCCTCCCACACTGAGCTTGGAAATGTATCCCAGTAGAATCATTTGTTGTTGACATTTTACCCAAGATGCTGTGCAATGTTTTTAATTGACCCCCTAACGCTGTTGTAAAATGATATGTTGGAATGGACTTGTGGGTGGATACAGATGATGCAAAGTGCGGACTTCTCATCAACAATACATAACGGGATAATGAGAATGTCATGTGATAGTCACAAAGTATGACGAGAGTAGGGTGATATTATATACAAAGTCTTGTTAGTTTCTACTGACAACAGGGTATTTTTAGACACTAACAATTTCTGTATTTTGATTAACTATTCGGGCTGTGTTTTAAATGCGATATTTTGAAATGTTGTATTTTGCATTTTGTGTTTGACATTATTCTTGTTTATTCTTGATTTATTCATGTATATGTTTTTCCTAGTTCATAACATTAGAACACAGTATAGAATGAAGCCTTTCATTAAGATATTTTAATTGATTCAAAAACAGATCACCAATAGTTGATTTTTCAGTTCCAAGATGCAGCACGAGAGGACTTTGCTTAGGTTATTAAAATTTTTTGTCTTTATTACATTTTAAATAACATTTTCATCAGGAAATGATGAAAGACATGTTGACCTCTTTGATTACAAGTGATTTTATAGAACAAAGACTAAACGCTATCAATGACAGAGAGGGATTTTATGGGTGAACTTAGGGTATGGTCAGGTGACAACCATCCCCTGAGTAGCACGTGCAAACCCCTCAGTGTGTACACAATACATGGCATTGTATGGAGAGATGTGCATTACATCTTGGAACTAGCAACAGGTCTATTGCAGTGTGAGTCAGGTTACTAGAAGACAACAGAAATAAATTAGCCAGACATTTGATAAAGTGTAGTCATGCACTTCTGTTAGTGAATGAGCTTCATGAATGTACAGTCAGATTCATGATATATGTGTAGAAAAAATTAGCATAGTTGTGTATGCTTTCCAATCACAATATAAATTGGACCCTCTCCGACGTGGCTTCACATCAGCCCGAGAACACACCATAAATTTTTAGGTTGAATATCATATAAGCTCATTTGCATAACATTATTGCATTTGCATTATTGTAGTTTTGATCCAAACTTCTGAACATACCAATTTCTGTGCGCGCCATTGAGCCAAACCATATTTCTGAAGTGTTGAGACAGTATTTTAAATTTATGGTAGTCAATACTTAGATGACTCCATAGTTTTCATTCCATGTGTTGCATATATAATTAGCTTATTTACATAACTGACTCAAAATGTTGATTTAATTCAACAGCAATATATGCAAATTGTTGGTATTTCCGTTAACAGAACAGCAATTCGCTTCATTATTTTCTTTGCGAATTTGAATATTTCTAGAGTGTTATCCCTATTTACATAATTAAAATGTATATCCACTTTTTGGGAATGTATATGGTGTCTGAATTTGCCTGAACAGAATCTATAATTACATTACATGTGGCTTTAAAATTGCGTGTCCGTTGGTTGGTTTATTTCTATATTTACATTCGATCACCATCCACATAGCCATCACTCAATTTTTAGGCATAATTTTGAATTATGGTAAAATCTTCATGTTTTGTTATATTACCGTAACATTTTCTGAAAATTGACATTTTGTCACCAGATGAGTTTATGTGGTTTATAATAGTGATAGTTTATTATTAAGGTTGCACATGTGATATTGTTTACAATAGTGACCATTTAGCACATGTTACATGATAGCATGGAAATTCAAGAACTGAAGTTTCAGCTATCTAAAGTGGTGTACCGGTACATGGTTGTATAATTTATCCTTTAGTGTGATGACCTCTAAAGTGTCCCAGATCATACAAAATGTAAAATTTCATGATAACTTTTAAAATCATATCTTATGCACCTATCAACTTAAATGCAAAATTAGACATGAAAACATTTGCTTACGATGTTTTTTGATAAATTTTGTAAAATCTGTGATAATATCAAAACATCGTGGCATGGAAAAATTGTATTACAATGTTAATAAAGTTCATGTAAATACTATATCTGTTTCCACTTTAGATGAATTTTCATTTCTTGAACAATATGAGAGCTGTAACTTGAACGGTCATTTTCTACTATATGTCATAGGACAAGCAGAATTTGTATACGGGAGGCTTGGGAAAAACAGTGTCCAATTTTTTTTCATTCCTCCCCTCTCAGTGCCAGCCTACCCCCCCCCCCCCCCCGGCACTCCAGAAACAACCAAACATACACATCATATATGTATTCTTGTGCGCGCACACACACACACACACACACACACACACACACACACACACGAACGTTGCCATTATATCTGAGTCTGTATACCATCATAGTGTCGCCTGATCTAACATACAATGACATTGTTAAGTACAGCAACCCAGCTAAAAAGTTAGACAATGGTTAGCCATGTGTTTTTGTAAGATAGATGAATCGAATTGTGTAACGTATTCATACACCCCACCCCCACCCCACCCCCTCCCTGGCAGTCAATAATGAAGGCTAGAATGAAGAAAATAGATAGCTACAGGACTATGATCCGACTGCGTTATTGGAGACGACGAGCTTTGTTTTCAATACTAAAAATAATTACGATTCCAGGGTTCCCGCACTTCGAGTCGCATGTGAGTTTCTTCATCAACGTGTAATATAGATGTACTATTTCCGGACAATATCAACCAGGGATGTATTATTTGTTCAATAATTTCAGTGTGTAGCCCTGAAATGTCTTATAATAATAATAATATAAGCTGTGCATCACTATATAATAACAGTATTAAGTTGCGACCTTGTGTCAAATCAGTCACTCAGGCTGAATTCTGATTAATAGTGGCTTAAATGTAGACTTAGAAAACAGTGTAGAGACCTCCACTCTGCATTAAGCTTTTTTCACAGTCCAAGATAAACAAGCTTACATACTTGTCCCAGTCACATTTCCAAGGTAGGTGCCTGAATAAGTTTGACTTGCATGTACAGTAACTTTTTTTTACCAGTGATTCTTGTGTACTTTTAATTTATTACACGGGACTCTTTATATTGTCAGTGAACTTTGTGACTCTTTTAGTATGTTTTCCACTAGTAGTTTTTATTGCTTTTGTAGTGTTCAGCTCCTATGAACTTTTAGGATATATAGCGCTTTACAAGAGCTATTATTATATAATATTATTTAATTATTATTATTATTATTATTATTATGAAAAAGTATTATTCACCAGCAGACGGTGTAACATATATGCTTAGGCTTAATAAAAACATTGTGTGGTTCCGATTACGCTTAATTTTAGAATAGATGGTGTAGGTAGATTTTTTATTTTATTTTATTATATTTTTTTTCATGTGTAAGTGTCTAGTTCAGGTAGTTATTTTTTCTTTGCTTTCAAAATGATCTCTGTGTTGTTGGTTTCTTCCTATTAGATGTACAGCTTTAACAGATTTGAAGAACAGTATTTTGTTCCAGAACTGCCCTATATAAAGAGGATTATGGCTAATCTATGCAAATGCGGGAATTTCAAACTGCTGCACAGAGCACTAGCTAGCTTCTGGGTCTTGTTTTCAGCATTTTTCTGTGCTCCGAGAAACACACAGGTCATGTATCATGTACAAATTGTTTGTGAATGTCGTAGGATGGTAACTTGATACATAAATTAGTTGAAAATCAGTCTGTTTGTTTCATAGAATGAAAAAAACTTTCCAAATGAGACAAATTCCCCTGCAAACAGCTGCTTAGATTGTTTGTCATTCAGGATTATTCAAATATGCGGCATTTGCATGTGAAAAACCCAGATATAGGGAATGTTTATATTTTGGTGATAACTTGCCAGTGAGTCATCACAAGTTCTCCACCTCCAAACATACAGTCAGTCATATGCAAAATAGGGTCCCAGGCGCCATCAGTTGTATGTTTAAGTTGTTGTCAGTTTCCGCATCCACTAATTTTGGCGAGACTTTTAATTTTCGCGATTGTATTATTTTTTCTCGAACATGTAACTAAAAAATGTTTAGGGTCGGCAGCAAAAAACTAGGTGGGGTCGGGTAACCGGGACCACACATTTTTTTATTAGGCCTTATGATGAAAGACAGTCATTTTGCAAATTGACAGATAACCCAACTCCATCATGCCTTTGTACCCCCGTCCGGCCTCCTTTGACTGGTATTGGCTAAATTAATGAAAACAAAATTCTCTCCCGTCATGTATCTGATTTCTATCGATTTCAGATTATGCGCGACGTCATGTGGGTCAAATGTGACGCATATTGCCAAATGCATATTAATTACGTTCTGAAGAGTTGTTCTGATAATATTTTAACGTGGTCATTTCACTACATGCCTACATGTACTGATCACGGTTTATCATCTTTCCTAGGACACTTCTTTAAGCCCCGAAATACGATATTTAAGATGAGTCGCTGGCATACGAAATTTGTACCGGCTTTGATTTACGTTATCGCAGTTATCATCACGGTAGTCACATCTGCAGCACAAGAGGAACAGTGTGAGCCGGTCGAAGTTACACTTTGCGAAGATATCTTGACGTCCTACCAAGTTAGGTTCCCAAATATGATGGGTCATATGTCTCAGATGGACGCTGAATTACAACTGCAGACATTTACTCCACTAATACAATATGGGTGTTCCGCGCATTTACGGTCATTTTTATGCTACGCATACCTGCCAGTGTGCATATTACAGGTAGAGGGGCCCGTATTACCATGCCGCAACTATTGCGAAGAGGTAAAGCAAAGATGCGAACCAATATTAACAGAATTTGGATTTCCTTGGCCATCGAATCTGGATTGTCATTTATATCCCGAGTCTGACGATGGTGTAACATTTTGTATTGGCTTGCCTGATGACGAAAATGATCCGAGCACAACCGAACAAGAAGTGAGCACTGCATCAATGCAAGAATCAATAACAACCTTGTTGACCACGGATTCAGACACTGTAAAACAGACATGCAGTTGTGAGTGTGAGTGTACTAGAAAGCCATAAGAGTCATGTATGTTGATTCTCGCGATATTCAATCGTACATGTACAACCACAGTCCCACAGGGACAGTAAATATAATAATATAATCGTCTGAAGATGCAAAGGCGTGAAACTCTGAGTTACCTAATATCTTAGAGATTGGGTCTATCATGCTCTGCTACTAATATTGAACTGAGCACTGTTCTCTCCATGGCTAATGAGAAGCCTTTTATTTTATTTTAAAATGAAACAGCATTTTTAGACATTCAAAAATAAATTCATAGTCGCAGGTGACGTATAAGTATGTTATTTACCAAATACTGTTCCACATCTTGCTGCTCGAGGCAATTTTTCTGGTATAACGGCTCGCCTCCGGCTCTCCGTTATACCAGAAAAATGTACCTCTCGCAGCAAGATATGGAACGGTATTTGGCAAATAACATATACATATTTTCATTCCCCTCCCCTCTTAGTGCCAGCCTAACGCCCCCCCCCCCTCCTTATGAAATTATGCTCGTGCCCATATTTCGAATGAATCACGTGTGGTCGACTAGTGACCAAACCATGTCAATATTCCAGAGACATGGTACACACAAGCATTAATTATGCACATCGTCATCAATGATAGAAGTCGCATCGATAGCATGGACATCCCGAAATTCGGAATCCAGAATCGAAATTTGTCTTTATTATTCAATCAATATAATTACGATTCCAGGGTTCCCATTCTTCGAGTCGTGTACTAGTTTTTTGCATTAACGTATAATATAGATGTACTATTTCCGGACAATATCCACTAGGGATGTATTATTTGTTCGACAATTTCATACTCACAGTGTGTGGCCCTGTAATGTGTTATAACTATAAGCTGTTATAAGCATAAATATATATTAACAGTATTAAGTTACGACCTTGTGTCAAGTCAGTCACTGAATTCTGGTTAATAATGGCTTAAATGTAGACCTAGAAAAATGTGTAGAGACCTCCACTCTGCATTTAGCTTTTGTTAAATAGCATATTAAAGCTGCTTTCATCCTAATTAGGCCTAGAACAATTGTGTAGTTGCGATTACGCTCAATTTTAGAAATAGGTGGGGTAGGTAGTTGGTTTTTTTAATTGTTTTCATGTGCGAGTGTCTAGTCCAGGTATTAATGTTTTCTGTTGCTTTCCCTATGGTCTCTGTGTTATTGGTTTCTTCTCATCAGATGTACAGCCATTACAGATTGAAAGAACAGTTTTATATTGTATTTTTAAGTTCATATCAGATTCCTAATCCGTTATTTCTCGCGAGACTTCACAATTTTCGCAATTTTATTATTTTTTTCTCGAATGCGAAAAAAAAGTTTAGGGTTGGCAGTGAACAACTAGGTGGGGTCGGGTAACTGGAACCAAACTCTTGTTTAGGCCTTATCTGCATTTCTTTGTGCTTTGGAGTCAAGAAAGGTCACTTACACAAATCTGCATCGTTCAACCGCTCTGAAATATTGCATGCCTGAGAAATTACGTATTACGCACGCACGCACGCATGCATGCACGCACGCACGCCATTATGGCACCCCTTGGGAGAGAGCTAGTAAGTGTACGATGAAATTATACTATTACAGCTTTGAGTTTTGGTGGTTTCACTCAGAGCGAAAATTCACCGAGTTTTAACTATGCAATAAAAACACTGTGACACTTCAGTACCACTGACAAGGAATTCTTCCTAAGGCTTGTCTGTGGATAAATGTGTCAACATCGCGACATAGACGGCAGTTACACTATAGGATATTGCAGACATTGATATTAATACAGTGACAATGGCATCAATAATACACAGTTGCACATCAGAAATCCAATTAGATATTATTCCCAACATTTTTCGGTGATAATGACTGCAGGGGGATAATTATTACAAAGTACAATTAATAAAACCAATTATAGATCAATGTATTTCCGCAAACCCTGAATCATTGCATATATTTGACTTAGTTAATTAACTTCCCAAGAATTAATTACAAATATGAAATTATCTTTTAGTTTTAATTTCACACATTTCCTCGTGCACTCTCTATAATTACATTTACAACTATATCCACGATCGTATTACAAACTGCAATTATTTGTTCGTCTAACACAAACATTCACGATGATTTGGGTTTTTTAAAAACTGTGGTAAAATAAAATTAAGCTAACATTCCAAAACTCTGACGTTTAGTTATTATAAAACAACATGGAAAAATGATATTGGTTGCAGGTATTATTGAATATTGATTATCATGTTTGCCAATTAATGGTGTTTTCCAAAGCTAACATTCATGTATCTATACCTCAGACCATTATGTGAGTTTATACCCTTCCACTCTATGTACAATTACTTCTTTTTTCACTGTGACCTCTCTATATTGTCAATGTATCCTTTTTTATGTTCAAGGTGACTTGTAAGCCCGATGGGCTGGGAGGTATTTTATTACGCCATGTCACTATAATAAAAGTACTTACTTACTTACTTACTTACTTACTTACTTACTTACTTACTTACTTACTATATCCAATGAACCCCCACCCCCCTCTGAATTATGTCATCTAGACCATACACTAGCGTTCAAGATCATGCTACACTTTCCAGTCTTTATGTTAGCTGTCTATAAAATATTACTCTAAATCACAGACAAGTTGTATGTGCTCTAATCGAGGCTTCTGCTTATTTAGTTAGACACAAACTAAAGCTACTGTCGTAACATATTGATGCAACATTGATATACTATTGTCACAGTAGGGCGGCTATCTGAAAGCTAGTTCTATAAACTTGAAGCTCAGTATTGTTTTTGGATTTCCGAATCTAATCACTTGAGGGTGATTAGATTCGTACAACCTCAGACCACTAACGAATATTTTTAGTGGTCTGAGGTATAACAGAGGAAAAGCTCTCACCCGCATGTGTAATATACTAAATCGAACAACAATTGTTTTCGCTTGTGTCTATCATAGCAAACCAAAGCCTCGATTACCGGAGTCGTATTTTAGTGGATATCCTGTAGACAATTGCTGCTCACAGTCAAGGTTGAAGTTCAATACCAGATCAACCTTTGACAAAAATTCATGTCTGACAAATTACTTATTTTCAGAGACTTTATTGAAATAAATACAAACGTAACATTCGTGTAAACACTGCATGTGCATGTCCTATTGGTAAATCTTATTCACGAAATAACAATTCTACATCCACGAACATCCGTATAGGCTCTCACAGACTATTGAATCCAGTGTTGTATTTCCAATTCTCAAATGTCAAATTCAACGCATGGGTGGTCGTCGGTCGATGTTTTTGGGAAATTTCGGCACCTAAGGCGTTCAGGCCACGAGAAACCAAAGTTCTCCATCAAAGTCACACACGACTTCTTAACCTTTTTACAAAGGGGCCGACACGGTGGAATTGGTTCTCCTTCACTTGAACGCAATGTACATGGCGGAGCATACAGAGAACACAGGAAGAGTTGCAAATACGGGGAGCATTCGATTTTTACCAGAGGGTAAAACTGATGAACTTCTAGTCCGGCACCATCTTGAGTATCATGTTGGAGTAGGTTTGGAACTACAGTTTCGTTGTATAATTCTAGCGCTACGCACATTGGGATAGTCAGTGGCTGACATGTGTGGTCCTGTCTCAAAGACCTTGCGACAAACGCAGAACTGAGAAGAACTACAAATGACAACATCGGACATAGCTTGTTTTTCAGCTCGGCCATATTTGTAGACGATTGTATGTAATGTGTAGTGGAGATCTGCGGGATATGAAGATTTTTGACCAGTCGATAACCCTGTAAGATAAAAACCAAGTCGGTGTGTTCGGTGATAGGTGGGTGGGTGGGTGGGTTGTCATAAAATCATATGGTGAGCATGCGTTCTCGCGAGCAGCGCTGGTCTCACTTGAACTCCTTTCTTCGTCAACAGTTGATAAATTCAAGAGGGACATCAAGAAACAGCTGTTTGCAAGAGCTTTCTCTAACTTCATTTTACATTGATCTACTATTGTTCCTGTTCAGCGCCATAGAACATTACGTAGTATTGGATTATGGCGCTATACGTACAAATTCTTTTGATTGATTGATTGATTGGTTGGTTGGTTGGTTGGTTGGATGCTTTGTTGGTTGGGTGCTTTGTTTAGTAAGCCCTCTTTAAGGAAACACTTGTTCACACGATATCAATAATTCAACCATATGAGAAACGAAACAACTGTAGTCAAATACACATCATGCAGCTATTTTCCACCTTAGTCTTTTTACATTATGATTCACAGACTAATTTAACTCTTAATTCATAACCTACAAGAATTCTTACCTTGACCAGTGACACCATTAAATGACATCCACCAATTGAGTTTACAAAGTAAAAATAATTTCCTTTTGAAGAAAGGTAATTAAATATGTTCAGTCGAATCAATAATTATTTCCGGAACAATTCACATCTAATTAGAGAACTTAGGGACTTGACACAAATTACAGGGGAAGTGATATTTTTAGAGGGTCACCATTTTTCATGCAAGTGTTTAGGGGAGGGTAACTAGTTTTGTACAATAATGTTTTTGATTACATATATTTTAATGACAGTGGAGGGAAGTGTCAGTAGTCCTTCTGCAAGGTGTTGGGAAAGAGACAATCTTTTTCACCCACTGAACTTCTGAACATTACCAAACCCACCCCCACCCCCACCCCCACCCTGTGTAATTTATGTTCAATCCCTTAGAAACGTTGAGAAAATGCAAAAAGAAGTGATTGCATGCCTTCGTAACGTCAATATTGAGCTATTTCACTATTTCAACAGCCCTGTACATGGATTCTAGCTTCAATGAAAATTAATATTTACAAACTTTAGTGCGCCCCCAGGAAATTTGAACGCACCTCACCTCAGTGTCTTGTGATTTAATTAACATATGCTGTAGAAAATTTTGGATATAAAGAGTACATGAGTATTGAAAGGGTTAAACCTTTGCCGAAAACCTATTGTGTCAGAACAAACCCCTCCAGTCATGCCGTGTTGGGCGATTGACATTGATCGATCGCTGGATCGATCGATCGATTGGTTGCTTGGTTGGGTGGTTGCTTGGTTGCTTGGTTGGTCGGTCGGTCGTCCGGTCGATCGATCCCTCGATTGATTGATTGATTGATTGATTGATTGATTGATTGATTGATTGATTGATTGATTGATTGATTGATTGATTGATTGATTGATTGAGCGATTGAGTGACTGACTGAATGACTGACTGATTGACTGACTGATTGATTGATTGATTGATTGATTGATTGATTGATTGATTGATTGATTGATTGATTGATTGATTGATTGATTGATTGATTGATTGATTAACTGACTGAATGAATGAATGACTGACTGATTGACTGATTTATTGATTGATTGATTGATTGATTGATTGACTGAGTGAGTGAGTGAGTGAGTGAGTGAGTGAGTGAGTGAGTGATTGACTGAGTGAGTGAGTGAGTGAGTGAGTGAGTGAGTGAGTGAGTGAGTGAGTGAGTGATTGATTGATTGGGGGTAACATAAATTTTGGAATATGTCATTTTAGCAGACATCAACAAATCTGAACAAAATCGTGTTAGTATTCCCCTTCATGATCCCACATACGTGGAATGCAATTCGGAGAGATGAAGAAAGTGTTCCAGGGTGGAGGGGGGCGAGTTTACTCGCCAATAACCAAGAATCTTGGTTATCCAGCTTGTCAATCATTGTCGAACCATTGTGTCAAACCAGGTAGGCAAGTCTTTGTAGGCTAACTTGACAAAAAAACAAAAAAAAACATTCCTACTCGAAACTTAAGATCACTAATCATAAAGTTTGGCTATTAATGGATTTTGCGTCACACGTGACCTTGGATAAGGAGAAGTATTATTGACTAATTTCATCCTTGTATCACGAATTGGTCCACGCGGTAAGAACTCATGGGACGTATCATGTTTTCCAATCAAAATCCCTCAAATATAGCCCCCTGTGCAAACCTTCACATCACACTGTGCTCAGCTAAACTGCACGTGCCCGACTACGTGTAGATAGACGCCTGTACTGTAGAAGAGGTTCAAGTTGTGATCATTGTCAAAATAATGACGTTATTATAGGTACATGTATTTACGAATATTTAAAAATACTGTCATATTGTTCTGACGGTATATTTTGAATATTCGTAAATACCTAATAACGTCATTATTTTTGTATTCATCCCGAAATAGAATAAGATCATCCTGGAATAGAATGTTAGCTCACAAGTGACTGTGCCTTTGATTAATCGAATTAGATAGACGCGTGGGTTATGTTGATGTTTAACTGCCACCAGAAAAGTGTATTGGTTTTGAATTAGATGTTACTTTGTCCTGTCCAATACTGCCTCTCTCTCTCTCTCTCTCTCTCTCTCTCTCTCTCTCTCTCTCTCTCTCTCTCTCTCTCTCTCTCTCTCTCTCTCTCTCTCTCTCTCTCTCTCTCTCTCTCTCTCTCTCTCTCTCTCTCTCTCTCTCTCTCTCTCTCTCTCTCTCTCTCTCTCTCTCTCTCTCTCTCTCTCTCTCTCTCTCTCTCTCTCTCTCTCTCTCTCTCTCTCTCTCTCTCTCTCTCTCTCTCTCTCTCTCGGGGTATTCGTAAATTTATAAACATGGTGATTATTTAGATGTTCTTCGTGAGAGATGTTTCCTTTCCGATGCGGTGAATTCCCGGGGGATAACTCCATGGGGGAGGCTCCTCACAAACATTGAAACCCAAAGAGCGTTGTGATAGCAAAATTTATTCAAAAAGTATACCCTTTCTGATACCAAATTGCATTTTAATTAGTAAAAGCCAGGGCGCAAGCCCTCAATCTAGTGTGGCATCAGTGACGAGAGTATGGAAGTTTTGAAGGTAGATACACCCGGTTGAAGCGCTTCCAGTGTTGACTGCATATTTGTCTCTGTTAATTAACGCCAGTTTTGATTCACCCAACCCTTTCTCATACCACCACCTCATGAAAAAGTACACTCTTTCTGATACCAACCAGCATAAAAATACAACCCCTTTCGCGCAGACACTCCCCATATTGCCGTCTATGTGACTTGCCCCCCCCCCCCCCCTCGGGGGTGAATTACCTTTGGACAGCTCAGCTCATCATATAAACTTTTATATTTTCTGGTAAATCGTCTTTTTAAAGATCTGAGTTAGAGAGTCGGCTGCGAAGTCTCTCGTTATTTGTAGACATGATCTCAAAAACCCACAAACCGGAAGAGATATGTCATGGAGTCAAGTACATTGTCTCTCCAGAGGGCGCCGTGACAAGATTGTATCACAGCACTTTGTCCATCATCATTGGCGGCGACAGTAGGGAGCCCTCCACGGCACTCTCAGGAGATGCAAGTCATGTACATTGATGGCAGATGTCGTGGCAACAAGGCAGGCTGTTCAAACCCATAGAACTAACAATATTCTGTACATTCAACTTATCCTTTTTTTAACTGAAGCATCCTATTAAATAGTGATGAATAAGTAAGGAAAGTAGTAGGTTGTCATTTTGGCAATGTCCCGATAATAATATTCATTCAGAATCGCAAACTTTAGCTTCTCTTGTACCGAAATTCCAGGTATTTCTAAAATGCAGGACCGCCTCATCCCTAATATATACCCTTCCTTATGGAAGGTAAAAGTGATCTTTCGATACAATGGACGGTAGTGTGACTTTCGTGTTTCTTCTTTCTGACAGATCTGCTGACATATTGAAAGCCACCATGTGAGAGTGAAGCTGTTAAACATGAATGTTATTCTATTTTTGATTTAAAATGTCGAAATTGCCCCCACCACCACCCAAAAAGAATCTATAACTGAATTGTTTATTACTTTGTACGAGAAAGAACTTGCTGAACCAAGAGAACCGACCACAATTCCTAACGAACCCGAACAAGCAGCAAGCACCCATCTGTGCAAGACGCACTGCACTGACAACTTTGCCAACCAACAGCATGTATATTCGAAAACTATATATAAGGCAGACATGTAATGGCATGCGAGTGGACAAAAACTCTGTTAGGCGGTCGTCCATTTTACTGGCACGAAAGAAGAGATGTCAGTTGACGTGTACGATTTTTCAGTAATCTAAAATGGCAGACTTTAGTCAAGGTTACAGTGAATGGAATATACACCAAAACTCAACTTTTGAAGAAGGGGTATGTACAATGTGTCAGCCGGAGTTCCAATGCTACGTTTTATTTATTGACGTAGTATTGGGATATACGATATTATTTCTGGTAGCGCAGAATTTTTCTTTCCAATAACGCATGAAGGAACAACAATCTAAAGGTTTGCCCTTATGGAAAGCATTCAGTTTACATCCGGTTTAATAATAAATAGAGCAATGGCAATCAGTTTGCCACATGATAATATACAGCAATGTTCATATTAATAAGATTTTTTGACGAGCCAGACGATAAAATTTAGCAACGTTAATAGTAACATTTATGTCCATAATATGCAGAGTATTATGCTCAGTAGCCTGGAAGAGATAACATTTGTTCAACATATTGTTATGGGGAATGAAGATGCAGGTTTTTTTGACATATATGCCGTCAGGTACTTTCCTTGTACTGTTTTGTACATGTTTGAGTCGAATGTATTAAAGACACAAAATTTATTATACGTTTATGCCAATTTTATTTAGCCCAGACAACCAGAAAAAGTAGACATAAAAGTACATTATATCACTTATTACAGTCTATACCATGAGATAAGATAAACATTTTTTCATGTTCTAGACTACATGAATGGAATAAAACGAAAATTTCACACAAGAAAGAAAATATGTTACTATGACGAAAATGATAGACACCTTCAATTGCATTGAATTTCCATATTGACTATACGGTAGTAAGACAAACATTTCGATGTGACATTAACATATTCGTCAAATAAAATTACACCAGTTATTCATTAATAACAGCTTCAAATAAATTGTCAACGTTTTCCATGCTATCCCTTTGATCAACCTGGTTACTTCTTCCCTGGATGAAACAATATGAAAAAAAATTGTATAATACAACGAAAACAATTAGGGTGTAAAGATGTAAATTGGAAAGAAAAATTACATTTGTTGTAAACTTACCACACACTTTCTTACAATCAACACCGCACGTTTCAGTACACACAATATCCACGTCTCCTTTGATATCAAGACCATTCACATCCCAAGAGAAGACATCACCAATACTGGAGCAGTCAATGCCATCAATCTCAGTAGCACTCAGAGCCTTTGACCACATGCTGAAATATGCTATGAATCCTTTGAAGGCTTGGTTGGGATCGTAGCTTCCTCTTACTGAATCCTGCTCCTGTCCCAAGGTGATGGTACCACCAGCAATAACTTTATAACCATTCTTCAGCCCAGAGCCATAACCGGATTTCACACCGTTGTCATAAAGGGCCCAATTTCCACCACTTGAACACCATGTAGCACACATCAGATGCCAGTTGCCATCATTAATGGAAAGTGATGTTACTTTCTTATCATTGTGGATATAAATTTCGATGTCGACACTGCCATATACCAGTATTTCATTATGACAGCCTTGAACAGCATACGACATCAGTGTACCCTTAGTAGGATTGTCAACTGCTTTTGCCCAAATACACATAGTCATTTGGTCTAGTTGAGGAACATCTGTCTCTACTGCTACATCCGTACTAGTGGAAGTCAATTCAAGTGAATTTTCACAACCAAGTGAAGTCCCTGATGTATTGATGAGAAAAGATAAGAAAACGATAAATCATATGGAGAGAAGAGCTGAGTCCTCACACCACTGAAAGTCTGGCAACGTCACTATTACTTTAACTGAGCTATAGAATATAATAAATCATAGTTTTCCTGATACCATATCCTGAATCATAAACAGCACAACACATTCAAGACCGGCAGTCCAATGCATAAATGACCTTCCATTTAATATACATGTTCGGTCCTAAGGGATCTTCTCAAAAGTGGAAATGCCTTCATTGGACAGTTCCATGTTAAAAATCATTGTAAATGCATATATAGATATTATTCTATGAAAACCTTTGAACGCTGTTCGATAAAAGATATTACTCAACTCACCACACACTTTCGTACAATCTACACCACACGTTTCAGTACACACAATATCCACGTCTCCTTTGATATCAAGACCATTCACATCCCAAGAGAAGACATCACCAATACTGGAGCAGTCAATGCCATCAATCTCAGTAGCACTCAGAGCCTTTGACCACATGCTGAAATATGCTATGAATCCTTTGAAGGCTTGGTTGGGATCGTAGCTTCCTCTTACTGAATCCTGCTCCTGTCCCAAGGTGATGGTACCACCTGCAATAACTTTATAACCATTCTTCAGACCAGAGCCAGAACCGGATTTCACACCGTTGTCATAAAGGGCCCAATTTCCACCACTTGAACACCATGTAGCACACATCAGATGCCAGTTGCCATCATTAATGGAAAGTGATGTTACTTTCTTATCATTGTGGATATAAATTTCGATGTCGACACTGCCATATACCAGTATTTCATTATGACAGCCTTGAACAGCATACGACATCAGTGTACCCTTAGCAGGATTGTCAACTGCTTTTGCCCAAATACACATAGTCATTTGGTCTAGTTGAGGAACATCTGTCTCTACTGCTACATCCGTACTAGTGGAAGTCAATTCAAGTGAATTTTCACAACCAAGTGAAGTCCCTGATGTATTGATGAGAAAAGATAAGAAAACGATAAAACATATGGAGAGAAGAGCTGAGTTCTCATACCACTGAAAGTCTGACATTGTCAGTATTACTTTGACTGAGCTATAGAATATAATAAATCATAGTTTCTCTGATACCATATCCTGAATCATAAACACCACAACACATTCAAGACCGGCAGTCCTATGTATAAATGGCCTTCCATTTAATATACATGTTCGGTCCTATGGGATCTTCTCAAAAGTGGAAATGCCTTCATTGGACAGTTCCATGTTAAAAAACATTGTAAATACATATATAGATATTATTCTATGAAAACCTTTGAACGCTGTTCGATAAAAGATATTACTCAACTCACCACACACTTTCGTACAATCTACACCACACGTTTCAGTACACACAATATCCACGTCTCCTTTGATATCAAGACCATTCACATCCCAAGAGAAGACATCACCAATACTGGAGCAGTCAATGCCATCAATCTCAGTAGCACTCAGAGCCTTTGACCACATGCTGAAATATGCTATGAATCCTTTGAAGGCTTGGTTGGGATCGTAGCTTCCTCTTACTGAATCCTGCTCCTGTCCCAAGGTGATGGTACCACCTGCAATAACTTTATAACCATTCTTCAGACCAGAGCCAGAACCGGATTTCACACCGTTGTCATAAAGGGCCCAATTTCCACCACTTGAACACCATGTAGCACACATCAGATGCCAGTTGCCATCATTAATGGAAAGTGATGTTACTTTCTTATCATTGTGGATATAAATTTCGATGTCGACACTGCCATATACCAGTATTTCATTATGACAGCCTTGAACAGCATACGACATCAGTGTACCCTTAGCAGGATTGTCAACTGCTTTTGCCCAAATACACATAGTCATTTGGTCTAGTTGAGGAACATCTGTCTCTACTGCTACATCCGTACTAGTGGAAGTCAATTCAAGTGAATTTTCACAACCAAGTGAAGTCCCTGATGTATTGATGAGAAAAGATAGGAAAACGATAAAACATATGGAGAGAAGAGCTGAGTTCTCATACCACTGAAAGTCTGACATTGTCAGTATTACTTTGACTGAGCTATAGAATATAATAAATCATAGTTTCTCTGATACCATATCCTGAATCATAAACACCACAACACATTCAAGACCGGCAGTCCTATGTATAAATGGCCTTCCATTTAATATACATGTTCGGTCCTATGGGATCTTCTCAAAAGTGGAAATGCCTTCATTGGACAGTTCCATGTTAAAAAACATTGTAAATACATATATAGATATTATTCTATGAAAACCTTTGAACGCTGTTCGATAAAAGATATTACTCAACTCACCACACACTTTCGTACAATCTACACCACACGTTTCAGTACACACAATATCCACGTCTCCTTTGATATCAAGACCATTCACATCCCAAGAGAAGACATCACCAATACTGGAGCAGTCAATGCCATCAATCTCAGTAGCACTCAGAGCCTTTGACCACATGCTGAAATATGCTATGAATCCTTTGAAGGCTTGGTTGGGATCGTAGCTTCCTCTTACTGAATCCTGCTCCTGTCCCAAGGTGATGGTACCACCTGCAATAACTTTATAACCATTCTTCAGACCAGAGCCAGAACCGGATTTCACACCGTTGTCATAAAGGGCCCAATTTCCACCACTTGAACACCATGTAGCACACATCAAATGCCAGTTGCCATCATTAATGGAAAGTGATGTTACTCTCTTATCATTGTGGATATAAATTGCGATGTCGACACTGCCATATACCAGTATTTCATTGTGACAGCCTTGAACAGCATACGACATCAGTGTACCCTTAGCAGGATTGTCAACTGCTTTTGCCCAAATACACATAGTCATTTGGTCTAGTTGAGGAACATCTGTCTCTACTGCTACATCCGTACTAGTGGAAGTCAATTCAAGTGAATTTTCACAACCAAGTGAAGTCCCTGATGTATTGATGAGAAAAGATAAGAAAACGATAAATCATATGGAGAGAAGAGCTGAGTCCTCACACCACTGAAAGTCTGGCAACGTCACTATTACTTTAACTGAGCTATAGAATATAATAAATCATAGTTTTCCTGATACCATATCCTGAATCATAAACAGCACAACACATTCAAGACCGGCAGTCCAATGCATAAATGACCTTCCATTTAATATACATGTTCGGTCCTAAGGGATCTTCTCAAAAGTGGAAATGCCTTCATTGGACAGTTCCATGTTAAAAATCATTGTAAATGCATATATAGATATTATTCTATGAAAACCTTTGAACGCTGTTCGATAAAAGATATTACTCAACTCACCACACACTTTCGTACAATCTACACCACACGTTTCAGTACACACAATATCCACGTCTCCTTTGATATCAAGACCATTCACATCCCAAGAGAAGACATCACCAATACTGGAGCAGTCAATGCCATCAATCTCAGTAGCACTCAGAGCCTTTGACCACATGCTGAAATATGCTATGAATCCTTTGAAGGCTTGGTTGGGATCGTAGCTTCCTCTTACTGAATCCTGCTCCTGTCCCAAGGTGATGGTACCACCTGCAATAACTTTATAACCATTCTTCAGACCAGAGCCAGAACCGGATTTCACACCGTTGTCATAAAGGGCCCAATTTCCACCACTTGAACACCATGTAGCACACATCAGATGCCAGTTGCCATCATTAATGGAAAGTGATGTTACTTTCTTATCATTGTGGATATAAATTTCGATGTCGACACTGCCATATACCAGTATTTCATTATGACAGCCTTGAACAGCATACGACATCAGTGTACCCTTAGCAGGATTGTCAACTGCTTTTGCCCAAATACACATAGTCATTTGGTCTAGTTGAGGAACATCTGTCTCTACTGCTACATCCGTACTAGTGGAAGTCAATTCAAGTGAATTTTCACAACCAAGTGAAGTCCCTGATGTATTGATGAGAAAAGATAAGAAAACGCTCAATAATATGGAGAGAAGAGCTGAGTTCTCACACCACTGAAAGTCTGGCATTGTCAGTACTACTTTAACTGAGCTATAGAATATAATTAAATCATAGTTTCCCTGATACCATATCCTGTCATAAACAGCACAACACATTCAAGACCGGCAGTCCTATGCATAAATGACCTTCCATTTAATATACATGTTCGGTTGTAAAGGATCCTCTCAAACATGGAAGTACCTTCATTTTACCTTTTCAATACAAGTTAAGTTTAAGTAATTGATTCTGCTTATTGTTAGACAACAATATGAAAATAAATGTCCAACAGTCTTTGTCGTTTGTTGAACTCCAAATAGCAAATATGATAAAGTTCGCAAAGGGTACAATATTCACACTGTTTGCTCTCATAGAACACGTTTATTATACGCCTTCCGAAAATAGCATCCAAATGTGCTGGTATATTTTGCGGAAAAGTGAAAGTAATCATTCAATGGTCCCTTTCCTATCTAATGTACACCTCTTCATACCTACATTTAGCACTATGAATAACATATTACTCATTTTACCTCCCATAATGGAAGGTTCTGTTGTACTTGTCTGTCTATCTTTCTGTCTGTCTGTCTGTCTGTCAGTCTGTCTGAGGATAGGATATATCAAAGACTACCGAATGGATATCGATTCTCATGAAACATGCTATGTCTTCCATATCGTTGATGTCAAGAACTGGTAAACATACAACAAATATTAATTATTCATTTGCATAATTAATTGTTTTCAGTAAGTAAACCATATCTCAATAATGCACACTTCAAATTCTGCAACATTTGGTACATGCATCAACCATCACATAATAAGGATGCATGTTCTGTAAAGCATGTTGGCATTTAGTCATGTGTAAATTAGCCCTCAACTGGACTGCTTATCATAGCTACTGAGATTTATCGAAGCCGGAAGGCCCCCTAGTACCCACGTTTATAAGAATAATTTCTCAACACCTTTTTTATCTCGGCTTTATCATTACAAGGCGATAGTTTATACCTAACTCTGTTTTCTCTCTTTATTAAGTAATGACATGGTAGTAGAAATTACAGTTATGCACAGAGGTATTGATATAGGTAATAATAATGTTAGCATACTTGTGTATGCAGATGATATAGTGCTTTTAGCTTACAATGAAAATGATATGCAACATATGTTGAGTCAGTTTAATGAGTGGTGTAAGAAATGGAGGCTAAGAGTAAGACTAAGGTATATAAACAATTGCACTCTTTGCACATCTATTTTCTGACCTCCTGTTATCAGATACCACACTTGGCGTTGATTGGTTGAATTGGACTTTCCAAAGAGTATAATTGTTTATATACAGGGTCTTATCAATTGAGTTCATCTTGAAAATCACAGGTGTGTCTATTCCTTTCACGCCGGTCATGTGAATTTCATTGTAGTACATGCATTGATGATGAAGAAGTGAATGTGTCCTTTAAATCTAGTTGATGTAGTTCGATAATAAGAATTTTGCATTTCAACAATGTTTGTAGAAATAAAAACCTATGGTTTTGCCTTTACAGGAAGCATTTAGTTTACATCTAGTATATTTTTTCTGTATGTCCTAGAGTTAGTTACATTAATTTTTTGAAGAATTTGATAGTATTGATGCGGCAGGAGTCCATTCTATGTGAAAGGATAATCTAGCAATCTAGAAGCTTATGTTTCATATATTAAAACAACTTGATGTTGGGGTATAGGTTAGATCGAATTGCGTTGTTGTTGTTGTTGTTGTTGTTGTTGTTGTTGTTGTTGTTGTTGTTTTCAATCCGATCCACTATGACTGGACAAAAACATCATCTTCCTGGTGAAGTTCTTTCGTAGTCTGACTTGCCCAAAGGCGATCCACTACAGTGTACAACTGTACAAACTATTGTGAAGATGTTCAACAGAACTAGTATGGATTTCATGGTGAAGGGACGTGTATGTGTGTGTGTGTGTGTGTGTGTGTGTGTACACGATGCAGTGACATGCCATTAAAACAACACTCAGTATCAAATATAATTCAGACAAAATGAATTTCTTTCTTTTTTTAGATATCGCAAAAATGTGTAATCTAGTGCATTGAAATCTGGAACACGTCATTTAGTATGCAGATAATCTACAGAGCGTTTTTTTCAAATGCATGTTCTTGACTGTCAACATCGCATTATACAGCAAGAAAGACCAATATGAAAATTCTAATTCGGAAATGCATTGATTAGAGGAGATCAACAATTACGCGATCTGCTTGTCGTAAACTACTGTCCTCTTTACGGCAAGTGTACTTTACAAACGCTCATTGAATATTTCATAGATAACATATAAATAAACATCGGTTTCCTAGTATGAACAAATTCACAAAATAACTTTAAGAAATACTTTGAAAACTCTTGAATAATTACTTACCGATTTTATAGACAGACAGTGCAAATCTACCACCACACTTTTGGTTTGCATTCCCGGGACATGGAGTGTCACATTCACTACTTGGAGCGGTCGATGATTGACTGGACAGTTCACCACACCAACACTGGTTACCAAAGTACAACGCAGCGTGTGGATGACCTCGGTCTTGACAATATTGTATGCAATTCTCAATCGTCAGACCATCTTGGTCTTCAAAATTGTCATCGCATAGACCTACGTCTTCGGTATCTTCGTAACATCCAATGTAATCATCTTTTATAGACAATGTGAAGTGAAAAAAGTATCAATAAAGGCTAACACTCAAAATCAAACTCAACTAAAATTAAACGTGATTTTTGTCACTGTTTACATTTTCTCCCAACTACCCAGTCGATGTTTTGATGAAAATTCTCAAATGATGTATTTCAGAGGAACGTAAATATACACGTAGAGGTTATCCTGATATTGATAAACCAATAAAAATGTGTATACATGTATGAAGGTTTTGTGTGGAAAGGGGCGATAGGTAGGTAAGTGGGTGGGTAGGGGGGAGACAGACAGACAGACAGACAGACAGACAGACAGACAGATAGCCATACAGACAGTTTCGAACAGTTTTACACCATAGTAAGTTGATTAGAACTGAATTGATGGCAATTAAGATTACTCGTAAAATACATACCAGTGTTAGGTAGGGCTTGAATATTCTTTACACCCACCTGATAAAATGAAGAACAAGTGAATTTGAAACAACGAGAATGGTGGAAATCTTTCAAGTGTTCTCGAACAACAGGCAAATTTGGAATACAACATACACATGAGTATATTCTGAAGATAAAAACAAAACAGCCTCCGACTTTATGACAAAAGCAACAGATGCGGTATCTAGCATTTTATGTGACAGTCATGTACATGAGTGGAGAATATTATACATACCAACAGTGTAGACATACAGAGGACTCCCAACACCATGAAGGACTTCATGATTTCATATAACTCAGTATTGATGTGAACCGAATATTTATTCCATTTAATTACCAGGGACCCTGTGGGGATTTGTGGGGGCCGTAACTACTGGCCTGGACAGGAAATGAAAAACTTGTAAATATAGTCATATCAAATTTTTTGCATGGTATACCGTTTCCATAGCGTGTCATATCGTTCACTTTTTTCACAATATATTACGCAAAACATGGACGCTTTTGTAAGTCCCCTACAGCAAGTCTAGTGAACAGAGTAAACCAAATCAAATTAGATGTAAAATGAATGCCTTTCATAACGACAAAAAACGAAGCTTCTCATTGCTGCTTCCACTTTCTTTGTCGGTAAATGAAATTGCAATTGTATTTAACCATATATCTTCCCTGGGATGAAGCACTTTGGAAAGACCCCTACCCTATTTTTCTGAGCGTATATAATCAGAAACACAATTTAGTGGAGTTTTTTCTTCAAAACTGATATAATGCCATCATGTTGCTGTGGCTGTTGGAATCGATAATTCACAGAGAGTATGACCTTTGTGTGGGCAGAGGTAGATGTTTTATAACGGTATCATTATAGTTTTCAGGTGAAATTACATACATACAGGCTAACATGAAAACTACCCTCCTTTTCGTTGTTATGTACAAAAATGGAATCGTAAGTGTAGACGGTTATTGACGATGGCCACTTGCCCCTAATATTATTAATGATTTAGCTTTCATTTTGTCGCTTTTTTAATAACAGTAATACAATCCAAAGTAAAAGGAGATTCTGAAAAAAAAACACCTTCAGAATTAAAGTATCTACGTCAACTGTACTTTTTGACGTTTATAACCAAAATAACATGTTTTATAGTTTGTTTACAAGTCAAACAAGAATAGTGTATTTTTAGTTTTGTTCAATCTCTCTCTCTCTCTCTCTCTCTCTCTCTCTCTCTCTCTCTCTCTCTCTCTCTCTCTCTCTCTCTCTCTCTCTCTCTCTCTCTCTCAGAGAATCCCAAGTAAACAAAAACGTAGTTAGTCTGTTCTTAGTTTCTCAGTTTAACATTTTGACAAAAGAAACACCATGATTTGTATGAGTTTTGTCCAAGAAGATCAAATTACCATATTAATGGGTAGTACTTTCACAGTGAGTGGGCATTCGCCGTTTTTCGAAATACTAAGTAACCTTTGAGGGCATACGGTATAATGAGAGTAGACTTTAATATACAGCAAATGGTCAAACTGGTATATTAACATATAATTTAGCGAAAGTAGCCAGGATATGAGAGGACTCCCAACACCATGACGGACTTCATGATTTCGTATAACTGAGTACTGATGTGAACCAAATATTTACTCCATTTAATTACCAGGGACAGTGTGGGGGTTGTTCGGGCTGTAACTGATGATGGCCCGGACAGGAAATGAAAAACTTGTAAATATAGTCATATCAAATATTTTGCAGGGTACTAGTATATAGTTTCCATAGCGTGTCATACATGCACCCTTAAGTAAGTCCCTTAAGGTATTAAAGTCCAGTGAACAGAGTAAATCAAATCAAATTAGATGTAAAATGAATACCTTTCATAACGACAAAAAGGGAAGCTTCTGATTGCTGCTTCCACTTTCTTTGTCGGTAAATGAAATTCCGATTGTATTGAACCATATATCTTTCCCCGGGTATCTTCCCTGGGTTCAAGCACTTTGTCTTTGGAAAGACCCCTACCCTGTTTTCTGAGGGTACATTATCAGAAACACAATTTAGTGGAGTTATTTCTTCAAAACTAATATAATGCCATCATGATGCTGTGGCTGATGGAATCGATAGTTCATAGACAGTATGACCTTTGTGTGGGCAGAGGTAGACGTTTTATAACCATTATAGCATTTAGGTGAAATTACATACATGCAGACTAACATGAAAACTACCCTCCTTTTCGTTGTTATGTACAAAAATGGAATCGTAAGTGTAGACGGTTATTGACAATGGCCACTTGCCCCTAATATTATTAATGATTTAGCTTTCATTTTGTCGCTTTTTTAATAACAGTAATACAACCCATAGTAAAAGGAGATTCTAAAAAAAACAGCTTCAGAATAAAACTATGTACGTCAACTTTACTTTTTGACGTTTATGACCAAAATAACATGTTTTATAGTTTGTTTACAAGTAAAACAAGAATAGTGTGTTTTTTGTTTTGTTCAATCTCTCTCTCTCTCTATAAGAATGAAAAGTAACAAAAAAGTAATTAGTCTCTTCTTAGTTTCTCAGTTGAACATTTTAACAAACGAATACCATTTTTTACCTATGTCAACCTATACAAAGACCAAATCATTTTATAATGAATATTTTATGATCTTGACAACCCTACCAACATTCCTATCTAATTTCAAATTAATCTGCTCAATACATTCTGAATCCATGATGTGTATGAGTTTTGTCCAAAAAGACCAAATTATTGTATTAATGGGTCGTACTTTCACAATGAGTGGGCACTCGCCGTTTTTTGAAATACTAAGTAACCTTTGAGGGCACACAGTATATTAAATGAGAGTGGACTTTAATATACAGCAAAGGGTCAAACTGGTATATTAATAGCGAAAGTAGCCTGGATGTGAGAGGACTCCCAACACCATGAAGGACTTCATGATTTCATATAACTCAGTATTGATGTGAACCCAATATTTATTCCATTTAATTACCAGGGACTAGACTGTGTGTGGGTTCTTGGGGCCGTAATTGATGGCCTGGACAGGAAATGAAAAACTTGTAAATATAGTCATATCAAATATTTTGCAGGGTATATCGTTGTCATAGCATCTCATATCGCTTCAAACCTTTTTCACAATACATTAAGCAAAACATGCACCCTTAAGTAAGTCCTAATGGTAAGCCCATTGGACAGAGTAAACCAAATCAAATTAGATGTAAAATGAATACCTTTCATAACGACAAAAAGGGAAGCCGCGTTCTGATTGCTGCTTCCACTTAATTTGTCGGTAAATAAACTTGCAATTGTTTTGAACCATTATATCTTCCCCCGGGTATCCTCCCTGGGTTAGAGCACCTTGGAAAGACCCCTACCCTGTGTTCTGAGCGTATATTATCAGAAACACAGTTTAGTGGAGTTTTTTTTGTTCAAAACTGATATAATGCCATCATGTTGCTGTGGAATCGATAGTATAGTTCAGAGAGAGTATGACCTTTGTGTGGCAGAGGTAGGTGATTTATAACCAGTATAGCTTTCAGGTGAAATTACATGCATGTAGTCAAACATGAAAACTACCCTCTTTTTCGTTGGTATGTACAAAAAATGTTTAGTATAAGGAGATTCTGAAAAAGATACATTCAGAATAAAACTGTCTACTTCAACTGTACTTTTTGACGTTTGTGACCAAAATAACATATTTTATAGATTGTTTACAAGTCAATCAAGAATAATATGTTTTTAGTTTTTTCAATCTCTCTCTCTCTCTCTCTCTCTCTCTCTCTCTCTCTCTCTCTCTCTCCTGTCTCTCTGTCTGTCTCTCTCTCTCTCTCTCTCTCTCTCTCTCTCTCTCTCTCTCTCTCTCTCTCTCTCTCTCTCTCTCTCTCTCTCTCTCTCTCTCTCTCTCTCTCTCTCTCTCTCTCTCTCTCTCTGTTGTTCCCTTGTATGAATATTAAGGCATATCATGTCGACGCCATTTCTTTCAAATTCGCAATGCATGATAGAATCTTGTGGCTGGAAAAGTACGATGATCGAGGCGACAAAATATGACGACTGTCAACGATGTATAGATTTTTTAATTAATGGAGATTTGAAAGAGCAACATAATCAACTCAAAATACATACTTTTCTGCTGCTGTGTTCGAATTAATAACACTAAATACAGTCCACAGAATGGGGGTGTTATCGGTACAAGGTAGGCCATTATTTGAGTTGTTCATGATACTGTTACCATGGTTACACCCTCTATAATGTGGTCGACATAAATTTATAGTACGCATGCGTACACCATGCATATATACAAACCGATGTCCTTGTTTTGTCCACTGTTTTGTCTTAAAATACTGACGTTTTCTCTGTTTTCGTGTTTTTTTTCATAATTTCCAGTTCAATTAAAATTGATGATTGGGAACCCGAGGATATTGTTATCAAACAGATCTATTGCTAGTCTCAATGAAAGCAATTACAATACCTTTTTATAAGGTATAATGAAATTATGTTTCTGAAATATGCCTCTAAATAGTGATGTTAGTCGCGGACAGTAGAGAGCAGTGTGTGAACTTAAGGGAAAATGACTACTGGTCATAAGGACCGACATGTAGCAAATGCTGCTGGTCCTTAAGGAAAACTGCTGGTCCATATTCAATGCAGTTCATGTTCACGACCTGTATCTACACCCCCCCCCCCCCCCCCCATTTACAGATTAAATGAATTTTGAACTTTAATATGATACAACATGTCTTTAGATATCTTTAGTACCCAAGTTGGTATTTCAAACATGATGGCATGGCGGATAGCAGAGGGTAAAATACCTGGTCGCTAACGCAGACTCAACGTCATAAACGTCGTACATATTGTTCCTAAAATTCTATGCTTGACAACTCAATGGGGAAACATGTAACATCTCCATACAGTGGGATCTCACCACTGAGCTCAGTGGGAACACAACGAGAGAAATGTGCGTGTGTTCCACCCTGGACAATTTTGGTTTTAGTATGGTTAGATGACTTCATTCTCGGAGCATGTAATTGATTGATCGATCGGTCGATCGATCGATCGATGGATCGAATTATTGATTATTTATTATTAGGTTGAATGATTGATCGATTGAATGATTAATTTTGTAGTGAAATAAAACTTATGTTGTGTGTGAGATTTCTCAATTGACTCAATGATTTTTGTGGGGATATAACTTTTCCTTCTTTCCCTGGCTATTTCTCACTCTTTCAGCTGTACATAATTCTTTCATTATTGACTAAATAAAGACATCTTGTCCATTCTTCTCCTCTTATCTAAATTAAAACACCCATAATCTCATAATTAGCCTGGTCCAGTTACCACAAACATTTGCGTTATCTCTTATCTTCTGGGTGATTATCACACTAGACAAACACTCAAACATGCACTAACAAGGAAGAAAAAGATTTTTAGTGGTCTAAGTTTATACTAGTTAGAGGTATAGAGGTTCACTGCTATCTGACTTCTGTCTCAACACCTCCATATCTCTTTCAGTCAACTAACTGTTATTAATAACTTTTGTTTGTCTCAATTTCGAAACCTTGTGATCGTTTGTCAAGTGACCCAGACTTTATGCAATACATATACGAAACATAAATATACCAATGAGATTGAAATTTGCAACCTGATTATTTAATGTTTGTCAATTTTATGTGTGTGTGTTATATCATATTTATGCGTTTGTTTGTTTGTTTGTTTGTTTGTTTGTTTGTTTGTTTGTTTGTTCGAGACACCATGTGCACAGACGGACAGACACATACACACACACACACGTGATTACATCATTAGCAAGAAAATATTAACTTCAGTGATTTTTCTACGACAAAGGAACTATTGAAGTACATTGTATCATCATGGCATCGCCAAAGTTAGATCATAGATGCGTCCGTTACTATGTGCAGACACTGCCGCACCTACATCCCATGCAAATGCTGTGATTCAATTGGAGGAAAGAATGGAAATGGTGGTGGCTTTCCGCTGTAAAGCGTGTCCTTTTTAATAATGTAATGTGGCTTAATCTGAGGAAACTCGTCTCCTCTATAATGCTAGTTGATGTCAACTGCAGTGGCTTACCCTGAAACACAGACTATGTCATTGAGGCGCTCTAATGTACACACACAAGATGAAATAAGCTCTCGGCAAGTCACATAATTTGATTGATTGAGGGATTTCATTGCGAATCATGGTGTATGCACACAAGCGCAAGACATGTTGGTGGTTCTCCGTTTATGTTATTTGTTTGTTTGTTTGTTGGTTTGTTTGTTTGTTTGTTTGTTTTGTTGTTTTTTATTTACAAACCATCCAACAGCCATTGGCCAGTAACAGGAGGAAGGTCACAAAGGGAGTATTCAAATTCATTGGTCCTGTTCTACATCCAACCCTGGTTGTAAGTGAATAGTCAGTACTTATGGCAGGAGTATGGCGGGGGCACTTGAGGAAAAAATATTTTGGTCAAAATTCCGCGACTACCTCCCCCCCCCCTTCCCCCCCCCCCGAACTCAGGATTTTTCTTAACACACCTCTCCACCGCCCCCGCTGAAAACTACTTTATCGAATCCAGGGTCCTCGATATATTTCGTTAGAAACAGATTTAGGTTTCGAAAGGAGAAATCTTATACAACGCTTAAACCTATACTTTCAGATACTAGTCGTTGGGCAGCAGGGCGCTTCCCTTTAACACTGATTTTGAGAGTGATGGCTGTGATGGCTATTGTAGGAGAGGGGCGGAGAGGAGGGGGTTTTCCCTCCTATCTTTGAAACTTTTGTTTTAAAATAAGCACATGCAAAAAGCCATTTACAAAGTAGCCGCCTAGCGCCATTTCGACTAACGTCCCCCCGCAGTGTGTGGAGCAGCCATAGAATACTTGAAAGTATTGTTTACTCTGATGTCAGTACATGTTATATGGCCTTGTTTTTTTGTTAATCATATGATGGCTGGTACTTCATGAGAAGGCGTCACCAAGATTAAATCATTGACTGTGATTGGCTACTAGCTGTACTGTATGAGTAGTGGTCAGCAAACATGGAAGTGGCCACTTATCTATCTAGTTGTCGCCTTTCTGTCATAAGTATACATTACGTGAAATCACGACAGAATTTAAGTTTTTACACCAGCCAGACTTTGAAGACGTGAACAGGGAAGTAGTCCCATCATTATTGGGTGAATAGCGAAGGAATGGCCACCTATATTGTGAAGATTTCGCTCATCTTCGTCTTCGTCTTATTTTCAACAGGTTAGTAGGTGAAGTCGGTGTCTATGTTCTATATGTCAGAGAGAGAGAGAGAGAGAGAGAGAGAGAGAGAGAGAGAGAGAGAGAGAGAGAGAGAGAGAGAGAGAGAGAGAGAGAGAGAGAGAGAGAGAGAGAGAGAGAGAGAGAGAGAGAGACCAGAACACCCCGAATTGAGAGATTGTGAGATGCATAATGTTTTTTATTTTGAATTCTCCTGTAGAATGTGAGTCGTTACGGTCCGAAATACAAAGTATGCAGTATGAAGTACACGTGAAAGAGGTAAGTGTACCATGTTACCCCTTGAAATAGCGAATGACATATACCATGATCGTACTACTACACACATACAATTAATTACTTTAACCACAGACGTTGACGAGAGTCTCCAGTGGCTATGATCAAAGCAATAAAAAGAATGAATGGACTTCAGAGTATCATACTCAAAGACAAAACGCATTGACTTTAATCTTGTGTTCCAATTACGCTCAATTGTAGAATAGGTGGGGTTTTACATTTTATTTTACATATACATTTATTTGTTCATATGTGAATGTCTAGTTCAGGTGGTTATGCGTTCCGTCGTTTTCCATATGGTCTCTGTGGTATTGGTTTCTTCTCATCAGATGTACAGCCATTACATATTGGAAGAAAAGTTTATATTGTCTTTTTTTAAGTTAGTGGCAGTGTACCCATCCAGTATTTCTTGCGAGACTTCACAATTTGCGAGATTTTGTAATGTTTTTCTCAAATACGTAAAACAAATTTACGGTCGACGTGAAAAACTAGGTGGGGTCGGATAACCGGAACTAAACATTTTCCTTAGGCCTTATCACGAACACAAAAGACAGTGTGTCATTAAAGCTATAGTTCCTCGGTCAAAAAGTAAGTTTTGCTGTCTTCGCCCTTTCACATTGAACAAGTGTATATCACCGGATTAACATCGAGTGATTACGAGAGATAGCGTTGACGTTGAGCCAACACTTTTGGACTTAGGCTCTGGGTGGATTTAAGTTTTCGCACCTTTTCCGCAGGAATATCTTGAAAAATACTCGAGAAATACGGTTCTAAAAAAAGGAAAAGTTTACACTTTGTGGAAACAGCTAAGAACTGGGCCTACAGGAGGCACTATAGTTTTAAATATAACACCCAAAGGATACCAAGAAACGCGTCGAGCATTTTTGGAAAGAAGTTATTTTTCATTATGTAAAGGGGTATACTGTCGTTACACAATTTACTGCAAAAGGCAGAACGTACAGACGTTGGAAGCCTTGAACTTGATCGAATGTCGTTCGTATCGACGTCTGCCAAATAATAGTTAATTCGACTGTTATATATTGTGTTGCATATGATTGATGAACCAAATTTCTATATATATAAACCTTGCGTAGAACCGAAGTGAAACGCAGTGACGAAAGATCGAGAGCACAGAGCACATAAATTTTAGAATATTTACATAAGCAATATTTGAGTGACATGGATATTGTCTCTGTCTGTGGACGTAGTCAAAATCCCCAAACCACTTGACTCTAGGGTAATAACACAGTTTCTACCACTAACTGTTTCGACAACACATAATTCATATAATTGTAGATTTATCATGGCACCAACATATTAAGTACAGGAAGCCAGGCATCGTACCATTGATGGTTTCGACAACAAATAATTCACATGGCGACAATATTATTATGACGTCACTTTTAGGTTGACATGTGACAATATCACTGTCACTCAAACTAGTACTGGTAAACAGTGCGTCATTACCCGGCCTAGAGTCAATTAATGCGTGGATTTCGACCATCGGGGGGGGGGGGCAATAGTCAAAGCCCCATATGACTTGATTCTATGGATAGGAATATTTTCGTTTTTCTGATTCTAAATCATGACGGGGTGTCCGAATAGCCTAGGCTCGATTTGACTGTATTTGAGATTGCATTATACAAAGTACTTGAAATGAATTATCCCGGGAAGACACATCTAGTGCTGGAATTCCAATCAGGCCATGTCATGAGGAAGTGCTGTCAGTGGACTTCCACTTTTCTCTTTTGATTTATATTTCGTCAAATACAAACCAAACACTTCAACAACTTGACCTTGAAAAGGGTATTAGCGTTCAGTCAATCCAAAAGTCATGTTTAAGGAATACGGTGGCTCAATTAAAAATCTAGCCCTGTCAAGGAATATATATATATATATATATATATATATATATATGTGTGTGTGTGTGTGTGTGTGTGTGTGTGTGTGTGTGTGTGTGTGTGTAATGTTCTTTATTTGAAAACAAGCCTTGATAAACAGTTGTCAAAAATTGAAATAATGGCTCTGAAGGCAATGACCAGTTTCCATATGGTAACACTTTATAATTAAAGATTGCAATATTTACATTTATGTACCTTTAGAAACCACATTATTTTATATTGGTTGACACAATAATGTATCTGGATTATGTACGATTTGTGTGTGAGATGGGGTGGTTTCTTACATGATATTTAAATTATCATTTTTCTGAAGTCCCCCCCCCCCGCCCTTCTACAGGTTGAATATAGGGGATCTTGGTGGTCTAAGTCGGAGTCTGCATTTTAGGAATACCATTCGAAGAAATGAAGTGCACAGTTCGTATCTCACAAGTTTTACTCACTAGTTCCCCCCCCCCCCAGTAACTAAATTATATGAATTTATGAACACATATCGTTACAGGATACTCCAGTTGGCAACGTTATGTTTACGATACCGTGGACAAGCTCCAACAACGACACGGCATTGCCGCCATCAACGTTCAGACTTGTAGATGGAAATGAGGTCTGTAATATATCGTAATATTTTAGATAATGGATATATCGAATTCAGTTCAAAATGATAATCATAATCTTACAGATGGAAAAATGTAGAAAATACATATTAGATAGATGGACAGACTCACATAGTATACATACATACATACATACATACATACATACATACATACATACATACATACATACATACATACATACATACACACATACATACATACACACATACACACACACATACATACATACATACATACATACATACATACATACATACATACATACATACATACATACATACATACATACATACATACATACATACGTGAGATTTTATTGTTCTTTAAAGCCCGCATGTGCTGTGGCATTTTGCTTTGAGATCATAATTATTTTCCATCCCTTAACAGAACGACCGTTTTGATGTCGAGGATGACGGAAACATTTCCATAGCAGGTTATCTCCAGTATGATATCAATGATGAATACATGATAGAGGTTGTGGAGGTGAGTTATATTGAACTTACCTGTCAAGTTGCCATGTGACCCCGTAAGTCTTTTGGCTGGGTTAAATATTGTGGATGACAGAAAATTAAATGCAATGAGCGACTGGGTGATGGGGACAGACAGACAGACAGACAGACAGACAGACAGACAGACAGACAGACAGACAGACAGACAGACAGACAGACAGACAGACAGACAGACAGACGGACAGACAGACAGACAGACAGACAGACAGACGGACAGGATGAAAATGATAAACCCAAAGCACTGCTGCTCAACCTTCCGAAATCGTCGTGTATGCTTGAAAATATATACATAAATAGATGTCAATGTGGATTTTAAAAATGCTTATGCCATTCTAAAATGAATCATGTTTTATTTAATTCTTGGTTGTAAGATCGGAACTCGTGCAAAATTCACATTACACGTAATAGTGGAGGACGTTACAGAATGGCCACCATATTACAACCACACTTGTGAAATGCCATCTCGAGAGAAAGATAATTGGGTAAGTTTGTCGTACGTCATTGTTAACACAAACTCCATATATAGTCACGTGTGTGTTTGTCTGTGTGTCTATGTTTGTGTCTGTGTCTGTGTCTGTGTCTGTGTGTCACTCTCTGTGGGTGTGTCTGTGTATCTCGTATTTGCATAAGATTTTGATGTGTTATTGTGATCAGCTGCACTGAACTCCTCGTCAAACCTATCAATAGACATGAGCTTGTTTCTTAACAGCCACTGCAATTTAGCCTCGGAATTTACTATGGTGAGAAGGTTATATCACTGGAATCCTTTATAACTCCACCGGACCCTCATCTAGACTTCCTGAAAGGAGACACAAACAACGGTCAATGTAAGTTTTTTTTTAAAGTGTACATGCAAAAGATTATACTTTTCATCATTTAGTATGTTTACTTTGCTATAATGATAAAGCAAAGTGTGCTCATACCTCTAAATGTTATGCGCAATGGCAAAAGAAGTCGCAAAAATACTTATTAAAGTACTTACTTCTCTGAAAATTTAAACCTTTGCTGCTGCTGCTTGGTTCAAGAAAACGCAAACCCATTTTCAGTCCAAATAAAGAAGAAAAAAGTCACCAACCAAATTCAATTTGGTGAAATAAAAGTCAAATTAAGCCCCTTTAGAGTCGCAAATGGTCGCTGAATACTGTGAATATATCAAATGAACTAGCCTACTTGTAGACTTCAAGGACTATCGCTACTACACTATTCCGCTATTCTTAGGCCTTAAAAAGGTGTTTGGTTCCGGGTAACTGACCCCACCTAGTTTTTCATTGCCGACCCTAAACTTTCACTTACATATTCGAGGAAAATAAATGATAAATTCGCGAAAATTGTGAAATCTCACGAGAAATAGTGGCTGCAGAAATTGACATCAACTTAAAAAGACAGTATAAAACTGTTCTTCCAATCTGTAATAACTGTACATCTGTTTGGAATAACACAGATATGTGGAAAACAACAGAAAACATTACCTGAACTAGGCTCTCGCACATGGAACCACCCCCACCCCACCCCCAAAAAAATCTACCTGCCCACCTAGATCTAAATTTGGGCGCAATCGGAACCACACGTTTTTTTAGGCCTTGACTGACGTCTTTCTAAAGTGATTAACTGTCACCTATTCTGAGTCAAATCTTTTGCAGGTAGAAGTCGTGTATATCTTACATTCAGAGAACCCCGAGATAAGAGTATGTATGAGGTCTTTGACTTAAAATGTAACCCACGGATGCCAGCGAGTGTGTCGACACTCAAATTTTATAGAAATAATAAGGTAAGCATAGATAAATTACTTATGACAATAAGTTATTGTCATCGCACGACTAACATGATAATGAACTGCGAAAGTTCTTTGTTTCTTTACTGGTCTTGGGTTTTGATGCATTGTTCTCTCGCCTTGCATGCGCGCGCACATACATACATACATACATACATACATACATACATACATACATACATACATACATACATACATACATACATACATACATACATAATTACACACACACATACACACACACACATACATACACACATACACACATACATACATACATACATACATACATACATACATACATACATACATACATACATACATACATACATACATACATACATACATACATACATACATACATGAAAAATGGTTCTATGATGGTAAAAAGATTGCCTGTGTAAGTTACTATAAATACATTGGAATGTTATTTTCATGTAGGGGTTGTTGGGAAAGGCAGTCACCACTCTCGCAAAACAAGCAAATAAAAATATGTTAATTCTACGAAAATTTAGCATGAAACTTAGAAACTTTTCTCTAGCTTTAAACTTTAAACTTTTTGATTCTATGGTGAAACCAATTTTAATTTATGCTTCAGAAATCTGGGGTTACAAAGAGTACTTGAGTATTGAGAGGGTGCAGTTAAAATATTGTCGTAAACTTATTGGTGTTAGAACAAATACCTCCAATAAAGCAGTGTTGTACAGAAACTTTAAGTCACTTTTAGAACCAGAGAAATACATTACAGATTTACCAGAAAAATATCTTATTTCAGCTGTTGCACATATTAGATGTTCATGTGATAGCCAACTGGCTAAAATTTTGCACTAAAAGTGAGGTAGATGATGAATTTCATTTTATTTTGACATGCCCCTACTCTGAGGAATTACGAACCAAATATATTTTGCCCCATCATCTAGAAAACAGAACCTATTACACTTTTATCAAACTTATGCAGACAAAAGACAGATATGAAACCATTGGACTGGCTAAATTTATTTTCAAAAGCTTTAAGAAAAGACAAAATAATAGAGAAATATATTTTTTTTTGTTTTGTATTGCTATCGATGTGTACAGGGAGGCCTGGGAGAAATTATTTTGGTCGAAAAAGAAATTCGCACCCCCCCCCCCTTCGAAGAATTTCGCAGGCCCCTCCGGGCTACACATATGTTAATGTGTCATATACAGACCCCTCCACTTCAAAGATGTACAGTATGTTACACTACATTAAACTAACGGTGGAAATCAACTTCCATACATATTAAACATATGCATGCGGACAGATTTCTTTACAAATAGATGTGGGCTTTGCGAAAAAGGTCTAACATTGGAGTGTAACCTGTACTTGGAAATATTTAGCCAGGAGAGTTTCTCCTTCAATCTTAATTCTCGACAGAAACAGTATCCCCCATGATAGATAGTGGGGAGGGTTTGGGAGTGGTAAACATTTTATTTTTAAATAAGGACATGTATGAGGCCATTTAGTGGCATACATTTCCAAACCACTGTCAGTGAAAGCTACAGAGTACTTAAATATTGTCTTCACTACCTCAACTTTACTCTCAATATATTATTATACAGCTGTACTGTATGGCCACATTACCGTACACTTTACATGTAACATATTTTGGCAGACACACACATTCGTTTGACTATTGGCCGCCTCATAAATACATGTATGGTAGATACATAAAGTGAACACTTTTCCAAAGTACAAGGTAAACGACTGCGTGCTCCTTAGTTTTGAATGTTCAAACAAAGTATTCAGAGAGAGAGAGAGAGAGAGAGAGAGAGAGAGAGAGAGAGAGAGAGAGAGAGAGAGAGAGAGAGAGAGAGAGAGAGAGAGAGAGAGAGAGAGAGAGAGAGAGAGAGAGAGAGGGGGGGAGAGGGGCATGCACGTAGAAAAACACATTCGCATGGCTGGTACCCAACTCATCGCTCGGTCCGAGAATTTTTTAATTTACACGGTAAACTACTGCTCCTGAGATTTCACTTGGTTTGGATCGTGAGCAAAATGTTTCGGGACTCCCTTTTCAGACCATCAGAATTTTCATCCCCCCCCCCTCCCCCTTTGAACCCTTAATTTTTACACCCCCCCCCCACCCCCATTTCTCCCCAGCCCGCCCCCGCCGGATCCCAGCCTTATAGCAAGGTATGGAAATGACTAATCGTTGTCCACACTTTCAAACTACACTTATTAGTGTTCTAGATTTGAACATGTCATTTCGCTTTACTCACAATAGATGTACCACATCTAACTAGGAATATATTTCTTCATTTCTTACAGGAAGACCTCCCAGCTGACGCTTTAACGTCTCCAGAATGGTTCAAAGATAACCCACTTCGGCCAGTTGGAGAAATAGTCTTCGAGAACGTTAACACTCAAAACCTAAGCACAAAGTCGACTTGCACATTGCACTTCGGACGACAACTCTACACCTCGGAATTTCGACTCCATTTTATCGGTAAGTCCTGTTACTCGTAAAACATTCATAATTCGATAAAAATAGCCATAGTCCTTCTATCGCGAGATGAAGGATCTAACCAGAACGGCAGAGTGTCATGATCGGCCACTCAAATTCGTTGTCGAATTCCACTTTCTGATGTTTTTTCTGTCTTTATATAGGATGCCCAAGAGGATTTTATGGATTCAAATGTGAAAATAAATGCATATGTAAAAATGGAGCTGAGTGTCATACTTTCAATGGAGCTTGCAAATGTACATCAGGATGGTATGGAGTAGCCTGTGATATTCGTAAGTTCTTATGGAACGTACTCTCCATAGATACTGAAACCTTAAAATTTCTCCGGCAACGACAGATAATGCAAGAGCGGAGAAAGTACTAGTACCATGGCTTGCAATACAAGAATGTCTCGTGTGTATGTGTGCGTGCGTGTGTGCCTCTGTATACACATGTATAAATCATGTGCGTGTGTGTGAGTGTATGTTTCTGTCCGTTAGTCTGTATGTCTCTCTGTCTACTTCTCTATCTACCTGTCTGTCGATCTGTCTGTCTGTCTGTCTGTCTGTCTGTCTGTCTGTCAACAAAGACAAGCACGCTGTTCATGTGTCAGCTCTTGAGGCATGATATCTCCAGTATCTTTTCAGCTGAACCCTCGGTCGTGGTGAACCCGAAACGTGTGGAAGTCAAGTACGGTTTCTTTCTACACCTGCTTTGCAAAATAGAAAATTTGCAAGTTTCTGGAAATCATAATGTCACGTGGTATTTCAATGGTTACCATATCAACAAAAGCATGAGTTACAATGGTGATCCGAAAATCAACACTGAAGTTGGGTACGGGTAAGTTCTGTGCACGACACCATACTCATTGCAACAAGGACAGCACTATAAGACACTACAACATGGACCGACGGGCGCCCCCACACATATATGTACATACACAGACAGACAGACAGACAGACAGACAGACAGACACCTTTCCTGATGGTTCCATGCTTTGGTTCCATGTACCAAAAACAGAAGACTAGAACTATTAACCTTTCCAGATCAAGGCATGTTGTGGTGTTGTTGTTGTTGTTGTTGTTGTTGTTGTTGTTGTTGTTGTGGTGGTGGTGGTGGTGGTGGTGGTGGTGGTGGTGGTGGTGGTGGTGGTGGTGGTGGTGGTGGTGGTGGTGGTGGTGGTGGTGGTGGTGGTGGTGGTGGTGGTATGGTGATCAACAACCCCTATTTCGTACTGAAAGGCTATTATTGTGTTTAGAAAGCAAGTTTACCAGAATAGCTTATATATATATTTTGGTTACACATTAGCTCCAGTGAACTTTTGGTAGAGGCAGTACAAGATCGACATGCAGGGGCGTATCAATGTCGTGTTATTGACATACATGGGAATTTGTACAATGACACAGCAGTTGTAACTGTCGGTAAGTTCCTAGTACCTGTCTCGTTTCTGCCTCTTCTCCTTGTCCCTACCACAGCCATCATGTCTGTGGCCCAGAACAATACGGTTATAGTCTCTCTCTCTCTCTCTCTCTCTCTCTCTCTCTCTCTCTCTCTCTCTCTCTCTCTCTCTCTCTCTCTCTCTCTCTCTCTCTCTCTCTCTCTCTCTCTCTCTCTCTCTCTCTCTCTCTCTCTCTCTCTCTCTCTCTCTCTCTCTCTCTCTCTCTCTCTGTATGTATGTATGCATGCATGTATGTATGTATGTACATGTATTTATGTGTGTGTGCCTAATTTACCAATTTAATAATTTTGTTCTAGACTGTGCACAAAACACTTACGGTCCAAGATGTGAGAATACCTGTGACTGTCAACGTGAACACACTGTTGTCTGTGATAGGTACCAAGGCTGTGTGTGTCATGATGACTGGGCTGGCCTGTACTGCCAAAATGGTAAGTAATATTATTTTGTAGCAAACCACAGCAAGTATTATCACACCCATCAGAGTGAAAATCATATGTATCTTATCATCGTTTCAGATAGGAATAGTATTTTGCCCACTTATAATAACAATAGAAAGAAATACTTCGTGAAAATTGCAACTTAAAAGATACTTCGATTTGTTGGGACAATAAAACTGGACGAAAGGCACGTTGCAAAATGTTCTACACTCCCATATACACAAAAACTATTTGCACCTTTTGCGTTGGATGGATACCCATCCAATTCCGCCGGAATTAAGCGATAAATTATACCATCCCACGGGATGATATACCCCTAGGTTTTGTATTACTACTAGTATTACTACTAGTATACGCACGGTTATGACCGAGTGTAAAATTGTTATAACTTGAAAACATAACGGTCGATGGTTAGAATGCCTGGCTTGGAAATCTTCAGTTTGCATGTTCGTCGCTCATACCTATCGTTTGTTTTTCTCAAGGGCTATAGACAATTGTTATATACAGCTGTATAGTTGGAGACCGGGTGTGCCAGATGTTTCAATGTGAATACTTTAATCCTATGCGCTTACAGGGGTTGCCATTCATTGTATGTCCTCAAAGAGTTGAGAAAGTCTAAAGGTTGTTGTGCCACTATAGATCTGTACTACTAGGGGAAATAATTGTAAAGCCCTTTGAGCACCATTACTTGACACCCTAACTATTGTCATCTTCAAAATTCACATGTACTGTAGACACGAAGAAACCATCAATTACAGACTGTCCTGTGAATATAACTCAGTATGCTGACGTTGGAAAGAAGACTTCCATCGTTGTATGGGTTCCGCCTACAGCTGAAGACAATTCGGGTGATGTGACATTATACACCAACTTTGAACCGTCAGATACGTTTCCCATTGGTGTTACTATGGTTCGTTATATCGCTGTCGATAATTGGAATAACAGTGTGACGTGTGATTTTCAAGTCGAAATTAGAGGTAGGAGAACGTGATGAATTTCTGGCAATAAATTTTATATCTCGTGTTGCGTTGTGTCGTATCGTTATGTAGTGTTATGTCTCATTGTGTTTTATGTAGTGTTATGTCTCATTGTGTTTTATGTAGTGTTATGTCTCATTGTGTTTTATGTAGTGTTATGTCTCATTGTGTTTCAATGAGCAGGGTTTGGTTTGATTTGCACTGATATTGAGCCATACTTTATTAGGGGTTTCAATTTAACATTTTCGGATTGGGTTGGGGGTCTTGGTGGGGTGGAGTTTGAGTTCTGTGGGCTTTTACTTGACAGGTTTGGGTCGGGCTGGGTGTGATTGGGTAGGGTTTGGTGCTGTGGAAGTGGGGTCTGTAGGCTTTGGTTTTGGTAGGTTTGGGTCGAACTAGGGTTTGATTAGGTCTTGATCTCTAGCTTCGGAGGTGATTTGGTTTGGTTGGGTAGGTTTCCGTTGGGTTGGGTTGGATTGATTTGATTAAGCAGTGCTTTATAAGGGGGACTGTGCAGGATCGGAGTTGGTTTGATGGTGCGCAGTGGAGTTGAGTTATGTGAGCTTTGATTTGATAGGTTTTTGTTTTGGCTCGGACTGGGTTTCATTAGGTTCGGACTGGGTTTCATTAGGTTTGATCTCTTAGGTTGCTTTGTTTAGGTTGGGTGGGTTGGGTTGGGTTGGGTTGGGTTGGGTTGGGTTACAGTGGGTTCGATTGCATGTATTGGGTCCAAAGAGTCAGGTATGTCATGGTGTACTAAATTTAGGATTATTTATTTATTTAGGACAATCTAGAACTGGTTTCATCGTTGGTTTAGTGGTTGCTGGTTTCATTGTGATTGGCTTCATTATTCTTTTCATTTATCTGTATAAATATCGTTTGGAACTCCATCTGGCAATCATTGAAAGATTTGGAAATGTTGAAGAAAATGGTGAGCAAATAGTCATTACTCTCTATCAAACCATGTCTCCTTTACGATTTTATTTGACCGGATTTAGAACAAAATAAGCTTGCGCCAATTTGGTATGATGTCGTGAAAGTTTCTTTAAAACATACTCCTGGGATATATTATGTCAACTTTTCCAGAAGTATATAGATAACTGAGCCACATCCAGTGTGTACCTTATCAAGGAGTGGATGTTGTTATGTATTGATGCAGTATTACTCTTTCTCCGATTCACAGAGCGTAAAGAAGTCGATGCGTTTGTGATATACAACAAAAAGGATGCCAAGTTTGTAGATGATGTATTAAGACCTAAACTTGAAGACGAGTTCAACTATCAGTTGCATATCCACAAACGGGACTTCGGAGCAGGGTGTAAGTATTTGGTCATTTTTCTTGCTCCGGTTCGTCACACGGTCTGTACATTTGTAGTCATATTCAGTATCAAAGGTTTAGTGATCTTTCTCACTCAAGATTTGATATATTCACCGAGCCCATATAATTTTCCTTTTTATTTCTTTCCCAGTCATAATCGATAACATCGAAGAAGCTTTCAACAAAAGCAGACGTACCATTCTCGTTCTGTCACACTCCTTCGTTCTGAGTAACTGGTGTGACTATGAGACTTCACTAGCAATGTTGGAAATGATCGAACTTAGACAAAAACTAATACCAATTATGTTAGAAGATATCACAGCAATGAAGGAGTTGACGCCAAATTTAAAAAGTTTATTGAAGACCGTTACGTACATCAAATGGCCAGCTGGGGATCGGGAAAAGGAGCAAAACGTATTCTGGGAAAAGCTACATAAATCTCTGAGAAAGAGAAAACAAAGGGAACTTGTGAAGTGGTTCTTAAGACACGTCATGAGAAGAACCAAAGCTCGTGGACCTCAGGGCTACGTGAGAGTTAATAACAGCGAGGTTTAGCTGTGAGGTACACAGGATAGTACGAGCCATATGGTTTCTATGTTGATCTAGCATGAACCGCATATGTTTATTTAGTATACTATGGGGTTTTTTTCTGATAAAATATAATGTAACTGGACTAATGTAGATATTAAAGTGTATATCCTGTGGATGTTGAGTATGTATAAATTTGTAAAAAATAATCCAAAATAGATAGTTCCAACAGAGAATACCACGACGTGATGAATAAAACATACATATTCTTGACCTTAAGATTTAGATTCGATTGTTATTTTTTAACCACTATAGCACTCGTAATAAAGACAAAGACAATCTCGTCATCCCAAAAATGAGCTGGGAAATTTTGCAATTTCCTATACTGGTGCTGTATTTTAGAACAGTTCATCTCTTGACCTTAGAGTAAAGTCTTCTAGGAGTGAAATTTCGCTTCTCACTTCAGGAATTACTTTTTGCAATATAAGTTATGAGCAATGTCTGGATCTTATTTATTCATAATTTAAATTTCTGTCTATATGTATAGTCAGTAAAACTATAAAAAAAATCAAATTGTACAAATGTTGCACTGCCAGTGTCCTAGGAGACGGACTTGACTAACTTTGCTATTTTTCGTTCTCCCTTTACCTTTTTATCTAAGAATGTAAAATCATATTCCTTCTTTTTCACTGCTGTAAAAAAATGTAATAAATGATAGTTAACTTGCCCAATTTAGTACAGGACCTATATGTCATGAGTGTGAACGCCAGGGAGAATTGCCTTTATCCAAAATGTCGTTGCAAATTGACAGAAAACGTCAGCAGGTGATAATGTATTACGGTACACTACTTTCGTCTATTCAAATTGGTATTGGATTTGGTGCCATCACGTTTTTTTACTCTTCGCATTATCATATATTTGATAGAAAAATTTGTATAGAATTGTTCAAATACGAAGTGCTAGCTGACTTTTTCAATTTAATTATTTAAAAAATCAAAAGTTCATGCGTTTATGTGTACACTCTGTTAGATCCACTCCATTACACGAAGGTTTCCGTCTGTCCTGTGACGTCCTCTACAGTCAGGTACCTTGGATACTGGCAACCATCGGTTCGACTACGATGTTTGAATAATGACCAAATGAATGGACAGCGCGAGGCACAAATAATAAACCCTTCTTTCCCGCACAGGAGAAGTTTTTCTATGGCACTCATAGTGATGTTGACGCTATCGCTGACATCCAGAAGACCGAGTCTCTCACATGACAGTGTTAGACTCTCGATACCGTGATTCGTTATCTTGTAACACTGACCGAGTTTCAGAGTACGGAGATCATGGCAACCACCTTGCAGTGCGAGGATTCCTCGGTCCGTGATTTCGTAGCATCGACTCACATCAAGGTATTGTAACCGCTTACATCCATTCGCCAGATACTCTAGACAGTTACTGGTAAGATAAAGACAATCTGAAAGGTTTAAATGTGTCAGTTCGTGTATGCCTTTCGACAGGCTTTCAACCCCAGGATCTTGCACAAGACATCGGCTAACATTTAGTTGTTTCATCTTCCGACAGGTGGTAGCCACGACTTGCATGCTATAATCAGACACGTGCGTATTTTGCACGTTCAAATGCATCAATCCAGAACACTTTATCAGAAAGTTCTTTAGGTCAGAATCTAAAAGTGGGTTGATCCGATGATTTTCGGTTGGCCATCCCAAATCGAGATGTTCGACTTTCTCTACGTAGTTAGCGATTGCTGCCAGCTTATACGGATCTTTCCGAAGCCCGAGACATTGTCCCATTTCCAGACGTTTCAGAAATTTTCCTTGTCGTTTCACCAAATACATAACCCCGGCACATGTTATAAGCGGACACCTGCTTATACAGATATCAGTAAC